>NW_026013957.1:0-35823 GCF_020379485.1 Brassica napus | reverse complement strand
ATACGTTTTGGTCGATAAAAACTTAGAGGCTATAATACATTCGTGTCACATGCTCTTCGTTTAGGGAGTAATGATGTTCCACTACTGGAGATTAACTTGAGCATATGACTGTCAAGTAGACGTGACGTGTCACGTGGTGGATATAGTGGTTGAGTTTTCATAAATTGGACTGGACAAGATTAATAGTTCAGCCTCAGAACATGGATCTAAAAATGCTTCAGGAAAACACTTCTCATGAGGATCCCCTACAGCCTTTTCCTTTCTCAGTTGTTATATTTTGGTGCATATTTTTCAATTCAATCTTCATAGGTCATTTCTCTCATGTTTTGCTTCTAACTGGAAATTCTCTGCACTAGATGTTTCATTCTTCCTCGGTGTACCTCTGTTCCAGCGAGCAACCTTAACAAATTCATGACTTATCCAAAGACCTTAGGTTACTATAGCCCTTTGTTCAATAGTATTACTACAATAGCTTTGCACACATTATAGGTTTGAATTCCAATCCCATTTAGTTTTGAGTGTGGAAGTGATACGTAGACAGCAAGCAAGCCATCCGAAAAACCACACATAACTGTCACAGCTTAAAACATGAAGACTTGGTAGCGAATCAAAAGTTCTCCCAAACTAAAACAAGATAGACATTTGAAATGAAAGACACAAAATAGAGAGATGAGATGAGAGCATGACTACTCGCTGCTGATGTTGCTGCCAGGAGGTGAGACACGCACTTTGAGAACACCAAACTCAGCATCCCAAGCGATGTCGTGGCTCAAAGGTGGAACTCCAGGAGCACAAAAGCTAGAACCCTTGACGGCTCCCATGAAGATACGGCAACTCTCATCGTGCTCACACACCTCCTTGTTCTCACCATAGAACTTGACTTCGTTCTCATTGGGAAGCACCAGCATATCATCACCACAAACGCCTGGCAGATTCAATGAAAAGAGATGGCCTCCATCAGATTTTACAGTAATGTATAAGCAAAACTCCAAAAGGTGTGATCTTTTTTACTTTTGAGAGAGAGAGGAGGGGTTCGAACCTGTGTTGGGAGGGAGAAAGAGAGTACACTTGTTGTCATGGTCTTTGACTTTGACCCTAGACACAATCATCCTCAAGACTCCATCTTTCATCTTCGCATCCACCCCGGTTATCTCGCAGCAGTTACACCCTAAACCGGCTGTCCCGGAGTACTCACGAACGTCGTCGTCAACCTTATCGCCGTCGCTGCCGAGAGTTTCTTCACCGGAGAAATAGACAACCTTTTGTCTCATGGAGTCGACTTTGTGGTGGACCCCGTCGTCAGGAACACCGGGCATGTCGACACGGACGTAAAGGTTGTCGTTTTCGAGAATCTTGATTTCCATGAAAACCTTCGGACCGTATCTCTGGAACTCGTTGTTGGTCGCGTGTATCCTCCTTGTGTTCGATAGGAGAAAACTTTATTGTGTGTTTGCACCAAGTAAAGTAAGGGAGACCTGGGATGAATGGAACTCTCGACATATCAAGTAATCTTGCCTCAGCCATCTCCTCTTCGTCTCCTCTTCTTCTTCTTCTCTTTGTGTGATCTCTCTCTCTCTGTAAAAAATGGAGTTTGGCTTGCTTAGGCTATGTACAATGGTTTCAACACTCTCTTCACTTTCAACACCCTTATTTTCCCCTTCCACATCATCTTCTCTTTCTTCCACCTCATTTATTCAACACCCACTTCATTTTAAACATCTACAATGATTTGTTTTAAAATTATCAACACCCTACCCCACAACTTTTTATTCAGATTATTTTATTTTTCTTACAATATAATAATTACATATTAATAATTAATTTAAAACTAAAATAACATAACCTTTAATAATATTTATTTTAAATTATTATATTTAGCTGTCTTTTAAATCATACAAAATAAATGTTAATAAAATAATTAAAATTAAGCATATATTCATCTCTAAGTTAGATATTTACCTAATTTTATTTTTAAAAATACAATTTGGAAGATAATTCGGGACAGATGATGGCATGAAGAAATTTGGTGAGAAACCATAATTTGGCAAATTTTGAGGTTGGTTGGAAGTTTGGTTATGAAATTGATAATTGTTGAGATTTTGGAAATTAAAGAGAAAATTAGAAGAGTTTTGAGTGTTAAAAGGATTATTATTGGTATCCATTTAACAAAAAAAAGGTTTAAAATACCAAAATAGTTGATTATAATTAAAAATGATATTTTTTTCTATGTCGAAATGAGATGAGAGTGGTCTTTATTTATAGAGAAAAAAAATCTTGAATTTTGATAAAATTTTTTTTTTTTCAAAAAAGTTTTATTATATAACAATTACGTTTGAATTATTGGGTGAGAAAAAAAATCAAAAGTAATATGCACAGCCAATCAGAAGATAATATTTAAATCTTATCCAGATTTAAAAAATAAAAAAAAGGAAATCGTGATATTCCATGCGCGTGTACACACGCTCCAAATGTTCTAACCAACCATTTTGTGACACGTGGCAAAGCAGACTCTAATTTTATTTTTTTCAGCTGTTAAAACTTTACAACAGATGAGTATACTACGTAGATAACAATATTTTTTCAACACCTTCATTAAATCACTTTCAACAATTGATAAAGTGTTTCCAACACCCCCATAGGTGGTCTTATGTCGCTTACCCGTTGTGTAAATGTTTTTTTCAACCGAGTGAAAACTTTAAAGAAGCTCTTTATCTATAGTAAAACGCTCATGAGCTGTCACTTTTTCTACTCTCCCTCTCTCTTTTTAGTTTCACATAACGACAAATACCAACATAAAAGAAGATTCAAAGTAAATCGAATATGTAAAAAGTTTTAAGCCGTTTGTAATTTTTTTATATATCTTTTTGTGTTTTCTTAAAAACTACTTTTTGAATGTATATCATGTTTTTTTTTACGAATTTATCTTACAGTGTATTTTGTGCAAGCTCTAATTTTATTTTTAGTACCGTACAATTTACTTTCAAAGTTTGTTCCTTTTAACAATACATGGTCTTTTTCAAAAAAGAACTTTATAAAATGTTAATATCGTTTTTGTTTGGGTTCATTATGAGAAGACAGCTATATCGTCTGTTGGCTTAGGAAAAAAAAATGGTTAAAGCACTGCACATAAACAACTCCTTTCTTTCTTATTTTTACAGGCTAAGAAAGACGCGAGTCGCTGACGTTAAAGCATTTAATGGAATATGCAAGAAAGGTGTGATCTTTTTGAGTGAGAGGAGGGGTTCGAACCTGTGTTGGGAGGGAGAAAGAGAGTACACTTGTTGTCATGGTCTTTGACTTTGACCCTAGACACTTAAAGTTGCACAAACACAAAGATTATAAGAACTAGCACTTCTTATTAGATTTAGAAACTCTCTCAAAACTAAACCTTTCAATGTGTTTCTCTTGATGGAATATCTCTCCATGAGAACTCTTTATATAGGAAAAAGCTACATCTTTTCTTAAGGACGAAGCTACATCTTTTCCTAATAATAATATGGAAACATTCCTAAGCATGATATGTTTTCCTTTTTCTTTAACCCATCAAACTTCACTTTAATGAGTTAACTTGCTCCTCAAGTTACTTGGAATTATCCAACATTCTCCCCCTTAATTCCAACTTGAATCTTAGGTATGTTGATCTTCTGAACTCCAATGAACTTGTGCATTGCTTCGAACTTGATCCTTGCCAATGGTTTAGTGAGTATGTCTGCCTTCTGCTCCACTCCAGGTACGTGCTTCACTTCGATAAAGTTGAACTCCACACATTCTCGAATGAAATGGTACTTCGCGAGTATGTGTTTGCTTCTACCGTGAAACACCGGGTTCTTGGTGAGAGCAATTGCTGACTTGTTGTCAATTTTCAACACGACCTTCTTGTCTTCTTTGTTCATGATCTCGGCCATTAACTCCTTCAACCATATTGCTTGTTTTGCAGCTTCCGTAGCTGCCATGAACTCCGCCTCACATGAAGAGAGTGCCACTGTAGGTTGCTTGCACGATGTCTACGTGATCGGCGATGTTCCTAGGTAGAACATAAACCCTGTAGTGCTTCTTCCATCATCAACGTCTATGTTATGGCTGCTGTCACTGTAACCTGTAATCTCCGTTGTTCCATCCTGTTTGAAGAAGAGACCATACTCTGTAGTGCCCTTTATGTATCGTAGTAGATGCTTCACTGCTTCTCCATGACTCTCTCTTGGACTCTGCATATATCTGCTTATTACACCAACCAAAAACGCCAAGTCCGGTCGTGTATGAAGAAGATACCTTAAGCATCCTATGATGCTTCGATATGATGTTGCATCAATCTCAGCCTCCTCCTCTGCCTTTGATACTTCCAAACTCGTGTGCATCCGAACATGAGTATATAGTTACATGACTCCATCTTCGTCTTGACAAGTATACCTTGCGCGTATCCTTCTTGTTTGATGTGAATGCCATCAGCTCCTTGCGTTACTTCTATACCAAGATAGTATGTAAGCTTCCCGAGGTCTGACATCTCAAATCTTCTTGACATATCATCTTTGAATTGCTTGATAACTTTGAGTGAAGACCCTGTTACAAACAAATCATCAACGTATATAGCTATGATCAGAAGCTCCCCCTTCTCTTTCTTTTGATATACCGCAGGTTCCTTGGTGCACTTCGTGAACTCCATGTCCTTGAGAACACGGTCGAGTTTGATGTTCCAAGATCTCGGAGCTTGACGCAAACCGTATAGTGCTTTGCTAAGTTTGTACACATGATCCTCCTTTCCTTTCTCCACAAAGCCTTCTGGTTGAGTCACGTATACATCCTCATTTAAGTCTCCATTCAGGAACGCAGTTTTCACATCTAAGTGACGGATCTCCCATCCATTAGTTGCTGCTAACGCCAAGAGTAGTCGTATGGTTTCTATCCGAGCAACTGGTGCAAATACTTCGTCGAAGTCTATGCCTTGTTGTTGCACGTAGCCTTTTGCAACTAACCTTGCTTTGTATTTGATCACGGTTCCATCTGCATTCCTCTTGATCTTATAGATCCACTTCAAACCTATCGGTTTCACACCTACCGGCTTCTTGACGAGCTTCTAGGTCTTGTTTTTGATGATAGATTCGATCTCTGCCTTCATTGCATCGATCCAAGCTTGTATCACTGCAGCTTCGATGTAACTTTCTGGTTCACCATCGATGGTGAGCAAGAGTCTGCCACCTTCAACTTCAGCGAGTAGGATGTAATCATCAAATCGCTTTGGTTTTCTGATGTTACGACCATATCTTGATGTTACATGCTGGTCTTGGTTTGCATCGTTGTTCTCTGCTACTTCCTCTTGTTTACCTGCGTCTACAGCTTCTTCTTCTTCATTATTGTTTTGCTCTTCGTGGTGTTGGTGATCTTGATGCTCATCACCATCTCCTTCTTCTGTAACATCAATATGAGGAAGCTTGAATGATCCTGGTTCTTCATCTACGTTTGTTGATAGCGTGGACCAATCCCAACTTTTCTTCTCGTCAAAGATTACATCTCTACTAACAACTATCTTTTTCACGACCGGATCATAGAGCCTGTAAGCTTTTGAGCTGGGCTCTGTGCCTAGGTTGATCACCATCCTTGATCGATCATCCAGCTTCTTGAGATGAGGATTGTTGATTTTTGCAAAAGCTACACATCCAAAGACCCTTAGATGCCCAATGTTCAGTTTTTTAACATACAAGCCTTCGTATGGAGTCTTGTTTTTCAAAGCCTTTGTAGCAACGCGATTTATGAGATACGTTGAATGACGTACTGCTTCTCCCCATAGCTTATTAGGTAACTTCATAGCTTTCATCAAAATTCTAGTCATCTCCATTAGTGTTCTATTTCTTCTCTCAACCACACCGTTTTGTTGCGGTGAGATGTCTAGTTACACCTTTTTCTTCACAAAAATGAATGAACTCAGAAGATGTGAACTCTCCTCCTCTATCGGTGCAAAAAGTCTTGAGTTGTAGCTTCGTTTTATTCTCCACGTAATCCTTGAACTTTTTGAACCGATCGAACGCTTCACTCTTCTCTCTTAGCAGCATCGTCCACATATATCTTGAGTAATCATCAATTAAGACAAATACATATCTATTGTTTGCTGGTGTTGAAGGTGATATCGGACCGCACAAGTCACCATGTACCAACTCCAATGCGTGTGATGCTCGATACTTTGCTTTAGGCGGGAAAGACTTCCGAGTTTGCTTCCCAACTAAGTAGGCGCTGCACACATCTTTCTCGTATATCAACTGAGGCATCCCTACTACCATCTCCTTGTCTACCATATTCTTCATGACTCCAAAGTTCACATGCCCTAGCCGCGCATGCCATGTCCATGTAACATCAGTTTCTTGTATTTGAAGACACTTCGGATATTCAACCTCCATTGGCGTCTTGTACAATTGGTTTGGTTGCCTTGCAACTTGTACTAATAGCCTTCCACGAGGATCTTTAAGCATCAGTAGATCTTCTTTCATATTAACCTCACAACCCATCTCGGTTGCTTGTCCAAGACTTATGATATTGTGTTTAAGACTTGGGATGTAGTAGATATCTTTGAGTGCTCTTCTCTCCCCTGTTTTTCCGATGAATGTGATCGAACCTTTCCCAACAATCTCGACGTTTGATCCAACACCGAATTTGACTTTGCCTTTGATGCTCTCATCTAGGTTTGAGAAGAACTCTCTCTTGCCTGTCATATGGTTACTTGCACCATTGTCAAGGTACCATATACTCGTATTTCCATCACACTCATCAAACCTATTAGGAAACACTCTCTCTTCGTTGAGGAATACTACTTCATGCATATATAATGCATCTGCTTCTTGTGTTTCTGTTAGGTTAGCTTCCTCTCTTGGTCGTGTAGGACAATGTGACACGAAGTGCCCCATCTTGTCGCATCTCCAGCATTTAACCTTGGAGTAGTCCTTCTTGGTCTTGTCTGAAGCTTCTCCTCCTTTGTTATGACCATCAGAACCATTAGACATTCCTCGTCCTCTTCCTTTTCCACCATAACCTCTACCTCTGCCTCTTCCTCGCGAGTTGCTATGGCTTCCACGACCTTGTGCATCATTCTTTACAAACATTAGCTTCGATTGATCTTCATCATGGGTTTCTTCTTTGATGCGCTCTTCAAAAGCCTTCAATCTCCCAACAATATTTTCGAACCCCGTTGAATTCAGATCCAACACTTGTTCTAACGAAGCTACGATGTGAATGAACTTCGTTCTTGGAAGTCCCTTTAGAAACTTCTTTACTAGCTTTGATGCTTCCATTAGCTCTCCTAATGCGGCTGCTCTAGATGCTAAGCCTGAAAGTTTTCCTGCGTAGTCATCCACCGTGTCTGTGTCTGTCATCTTCAGTTTGTCGAACTCAGACATCAAAGTCTGTAACCTTGCTTCTCTCACGCGATCAGCACCTAGGTTACGGGATTTGACAGCTTCCCAAATCTTCTTCGATGTATCATGTTCTCCTATCTGAAGTATTAGCGCTTCCGGGACTGATTGAAAGATCAGAGCAATCGCCATATTGTTCTTCTTTGCATCATCACTCCCTGGATCAATTGTATCCCAAACTTCGTATAAACAAAGCATCACTTTCATTCGCATCGACCATACGGTGTAGTTGGTCGATGTTAACATCGGACATCGTATGTCCTTCTTCATCTCAAGACCTTTATCACGTCCTTGAGAATCGTCTCTCATGTTTTGATCGAAGTTACAACTCCTCTTGTAAACGACCTTCGAAACCTGGCTCTGATACCAATTAAAGTTGCACAAACACAAAGATTATAAGAACTAGCACTTCTTATTAGATTTAGAAACTCTCTCAAAACTAAACCTTTCAATGTGTTTCTCTTGATGGAACATCTCTCCATGAGAACTCTTTATATAGGAAGAAGCTACATCTTTTCTTAAGGACGAAGCTACATCTTTTCCTAATAATAATATGGAAACATTCCTAAGCATGATATGTTTTTCTTTTTCTTTAATCCATCAAACTTCACTTTAATGAGTTAACTTGCTCCTCATGTTACTTGGAATTATCCAACAGACACAATCATCCTCAACACTCCATCTTTCATCTTCGCATCCACCCCTGTTATCTCGCAGCAGTGACACCCTAAACCGGCTTTCCCGGAGTACTCACGAACGTCTTTGTCAACCTTATCTCGCAGCAGTCACAACCTTTCGTCTAACGGAGTCGACTCTGTGGCGGACACCGTCGTCGGGAACACCGGGCAAGTCGACACGGACGTAAAGGTTGTCGTTTTGGAGGATCTTGATCTCCATGAAACCCTTTGGACCGTATCTCTGGAACTCGTTGTTGGTCGCGTGTATCCTCCCTGTGTTCGATTATAACGCAAACAGAACCACGATAATTAATAAATATTCGAATGTGGTTGAAATCTTGAACTCTGAAAATCTAAAACCTGAACAAACCGGAACCATATCTGAATAGGTACCTGAATGTCCACTACCAAGTTTAGTGGAGCTGCTAGCCCCTTATAGCGCCTAATTAAGGAATAGGGTGTTAAGTGAGTTTTACCAAAACAAAAGTTATGAATAAATATGATTAGTTCTCGTTTATAGCTTTATTTTGTACAAGACAACGCAACGGGCTTTGTGTAATGCTTTAATTTAATAAAAAAATATAAAATAATAAATAATTTTATTATAGTTTTATAATTTTTTTTTGCATATGATGTTTGAGATTTATTTTATAATTAAAACTCAATTTTACACATAAGTTTAAGTTAATATTTGTATTTTATACTCATGGTATATAGCTGAATTGTTATAAACTTTGTACTTAAGATTAGATAAAATACTATATCTAAACGTTTAAACTGAACACAACCCAAAATAAGAAACTAAATAAAAAATAAAAAGAAATGAAAGTCAAATACACCAATCGAGTCAATGACAACATTATACATGTTCTTATGTAATAATTTAATGTTTTATTAAATAATCTTTAAAATTTTATTTTGTTAGGATTTGTTTTTAAAAAGGAAAACATTCTATTTTATAAATCTCGTTTTTATTTACAATTAAAACAAAATTTAAATACTCTTTTTTTGTTTAAGATTTTAGAAAAAGAAAATTACTATCATATAACCTATTACAATTATCTTCTCTGTAGAATTTCAGAAAAAAATTGCTATCAAATAATTATTTTTAGTTACTAATAAAAAAATTTACATTTTGTATCAATACTAATTTTACACTTCTTTTGTAAAATAAATAGATGGAAAATTTAATGGCGACGGCGACTGCTCCCCTCGGAGGGGAATGATCGTGAGAAAACAAGGACGATATCGGATCTAGTTTTGGCGACACTGGAGGGAAACCCATTGGGGGCTCAGGAATCAGGTGCTGTGGAAAACGGAGACGGCCTAATTGTGGTAGAAACTTCAAAAGGGCTCGACTTTGCTGCAGGAGAGGAGAGTGGGGAAACTTTGGCTCGGTCTCTGGAGAGATCCTCGCCATGGACGAAGAAGCAACATGATGGAGTCGCACCGGAGGCGTCAATTGAAATTACAAATGGTGTCGCCTCCATGGAGATTCCAGATGAGATTTTTGATGAATCTGAACTGCTATGGAAGAGTTATGTGGTGGGTTACTTTATTGGAGATGCACCACATGTTGGTTCGATTCATGCTACTGTCAACCGTATTTGGGCATCACCGAAAGGAGGCTCAAAAATTGATGTTCAGTTCATAAAGAAGAACACGGTGCTGTTTCGTATTGAAAACAGCCAGATGAGAGCTAGCGTCGTCCAGAGGAAACACTGGCACATCTCCGATGTACCTTTGGTGGTCAACGTTTGGTCCCCGGAGTCTGCTCTCAACCCTCCGGACCTATCGTTGATGCCTATGTGGGTTGATCTACGGGGAGTACCAAACAACCTTTATTCTCACAAGGGGTTGAGGTGCTTGTTCAAAGCTGCCGGAAAGTTTGTGAAATTACATCCTACCACTGAGAAGTGTGTTCGGTTGGATGTGGCTCGGGTCCTAGTGGAGGTCAATCTTCATCAGGAGTTAGTGGAAAAGATCTCTTTCCGAGATAATGCTGGTACCTTACGGGAGATAGGAGTGGCCTACCCATGGCTGCCTCCACGTTGTAGTGTTTGTAGGAAATGGGGTCATAAGGGGCAAGATTGTGTGTGCAAGGAAGTTAGAATACTGAACAAGAAGACTGTTGCAGGCTCTACTTTTACTCCTGTACCACAGACTGAAGATATGGTTAAGAGAACAGAAGGAAATGTGATTGCGGGTCTGATGAATGATTTGGAGGCTATCACGCCGCATACTGCTCATAACAGCCTCCTTACTCTAAGAGATGATGTTCTTGGGGGATCGGAACCTGGTCTGCAAAGTGCGGAGAAGGATTTGGAGCCCAAGAAGAGTATGGGGCAGGAGGAACTGCCGGCTATACAGCTCTCAGAGCCTACAACAGAGGCGTTCCCTGAAGTTGGTGGTTGGGAAACTGTTCACGGAAAGAAGCATGGATTAGAGACTGAAGAAGATGAGGTTCTGGTAGTCTCGCCGTCTCGATTCAGTCCTTTACAAGATATTGAAGAGGACATAGGAGAAGAGGAGGAAACAGTGGAGGGAAATGCTACGGATGGGGAGGAGGGGGAGATTTTGGAGAATAAGACTGAGGGGCAGAGGTCTCAACGTACACAGGCTACTCGGGGGAAGAAATTAGTGAATGGGTCAGTTCAAAAGTTATCTCGCACCAGAGTACTCCGTACTAAAGACCTACTGCATGCTGGTAAGCAAGGAGTCCCAAAAAAGTCTTCCGTTAGGAAGATATGACGTCCTTCTTTGCATGGAATATGCGTGGCTTCAATATGCCATGCAAGCATAGAGCTCTTCGGTCATGGATTCAAACAGAAAAACCTGTTTTTGGTTGTCTAATGGAAACGAGGGTTCAGGAGGTTAATCATCAGAGATGTATGTCTACGGCTATGCCACAATGGAACTCTCTCATGAACTATGGCTATCACCCTTTGGGAAGGATATGGGTATGTTGGAATGAGCAGGTTGTTGTTACAAGGCTACATACGAGTGCACAGGTCATCACATGCGCAGTACAGTTCCCAAGTACGGGGGAGCAGTTCATATGTTCTGCAATTTACGCTTACAATACAGCTGCTGAAAGGCTGCAACTTTGGGAGGACCTTCGCGGCACGAGGGCTGCTTATGGGCATCTATCTTTGCCGTGGATCATGCTCGGAGATTTCAACGAAACTCTAGCATCCAGCGAGCATTCCCAGGCTTTGGATTATCGCACTGATCAGTCAGGAATGCGACATTTTCAGGAAGCTATAACTGATTGCTCAGTTTTGGATTTACCTTATACGGGAGCTCTGTTTACATGGTGGAACAAAAGAGTGGAGGACCCGATTGGCAAGAAACTAGATAGAGCGCTAGTGAATCAGGAGTGGCTCACTCGGTATCCTCAATCAAGTGCTCATTTTGATGCAGGTGGTATCTCAGATCACGCAAGGTGTTTTGTTCGTCTGGCTGGTGCTACTAACGAAGTTTGGAAACCTTTCCGTTTCTTTAATTATCTGATGGAGCATACTGATTTCCTATCTACTGTCAAGGAAACTTGGGATACCTCGGAGCCTCTATTCCATTCCAGATTAGCTCTTTCTAGATTTCATCAGAAGCTGAAGCTCCTCAAACAGCCACTACGCGCTCTGAACAAAACACATTACGGTGATCTCCCTGGCCGAACTAAACAGGCTTATGAAGAGTTATGTGAGTGGCAAAATAAGGTGCTTGTTGATCCCACACCAGAGAATTTTTCTGGAGCAGCAGCTGCCTCTGAGAGATGGAATCGTCTGGCTCGCTTAGAAGAAAAAGTTTTACGGCAGAAGTCGTGTGTTCGCTGGCTACAAGCAGGGGATCAGAACACCAAATTTTTCCATGCTATGGTGCAGACTCGGGCAGCTAGAAATACCATTCGAAGTCTGATAACTGAGCAAGGAGAGGTTCTCACGTCCCTCCCAGATATCAAGCGTGAGGCGGTCAGTCATTTCCAAAATTTTTTACAGAGTCAGGACACTGCAACTGAAGATGTCTCTGTGGCTTCACTGCAAAATCTGCTCACATATCGTTGTACCAACGAAGCTGCGGCTGTACTGGTGGGACCAGTTAGAGCTAATGAAATCAAGCAAGCTCTCCATGCGTTACCTAATGATAAGGTTTCGGGGCCTGACGGTTTTACTAAGGAATTCTTTGTTGGTTCTTGGCCAGTTCTTGGAAAAGACTTCATTGTTGCTGTTCAATCTTTTTTCGTCTTTGGATTTATGCCGACCGGAGTCAATGCTACAATTCTCACTTTGGTTCCGAAGGTCACCCCTGCTCAGACAATGAAAGATTATAGGCCTATTGCCTGTTGTAACCTCATGTACAAGGTGATCTCCAAAGTCCTTGCTAACAGGCTGAAGGTGATTTTCCCTGATGCGATAGAAGCTAACCAGTGTTCATTTATAACGGAGCGGCTTCTTCTGGAGAATGTCCTGCTTTCATCTGAGCTAGTTAACGGATATCACAGGAATGGAAATGCTGATAAGTGTGCCATCAAGTTTGACATATCAAAGGCTTTTGACACAGTCAAGTGGTCTTTTATCATTGGGGTCTTGCAAGCGATGGGACTGCCGGCTCAGTTCATTAATTGGATCAGGTTATGTATATCTACTGCAGCGTTCTCAGTATCTGTAAATGGCAGCTTGGAGGGTTTCTTTACGAGTGCAAGAGGTATTCGACAAGGCTGCTCCCTATCGCCTTATCTATATGTCATCCTCAGTAATGCCCTTTCGAAACTTCTGAATCAAGCCGCAGAAGAAGGAATTTTCGAATATCATCCACAGTGCCAAGGGGTGAAACTCACTCATCTTAGTTTCGCAGATGACATCTTGGTCTTTACTAATGGCACATCAGAATCGCTACTTGGAGTTCTTGAGGTTATGAATCGGTTCGCAAGTATGTCGGGTCTTCAAATAAATGTCGCCAAATCCTCACTTTATGCCTCTGGAAGGAACCTGGATCCCTTATTTGGTACTGCCCTGGACCTGCATATCGGAGTGGGTACTTTGCCTATTCGTTACTTGGGCATGCCACTGATGACTAAGTCTCTTACTAGCCACGACTATGAGCCGCTAATAGATAAAATAAGAGGCAGAATACTCTGTTGGTCCAACAAGAATCTCTCTTTTGCCGGTAGGCTGCAGCTTATTAAATCTGTCATATCTAGCACAGTCAATTTTTGGAGCTCTGCATTCATTTTACCGGCTAAATGCCTTGACACTATTGAGAGTATGTGTAGTGCTTTTCTCTGTTCTGGCTCACCTACACATACTCACAAGGCAAAGGTTAGTTGGGATGATCTATGTTTACCCAAGGAGGAGGGAGGACTTGGGATTAGAAAACTGCGAGATACAGCTATAGCTTTTGCCATGAAACTCATTTGGCGAATCTTCACTCAATCATCTTCTCTTTGGGTTAGTTGGGTGCAACACTATCTACTCCAGTACAACTCGTTTTGGGATGTGAGAGATGACACAAAGGGTTCCTGGATATGGAGAAAGCTACTCAAGCTTCGGAATGTAGCATATCAATTTCTCAAAGTCGACATAAGAGATGGCAAGAGCAGCCATTTCTGGTTTGATAACTGGACAGGGCAGGGTCGATTAATTGATATAACTGGAGCAGCAGGCACTACTTATCTTGGTGTTCTGAGGCATGCTAGAGTCAGTGATGCGGGAAATTTGGAGGGCTGGAAAATCAGAGGGCAACGGAGCAGGCATTTCGGTGAGCTACATCGCACTGTCATGGCGATAGCCCCTCCCCACCCTGATAGAGGTACTGATATAGTTATGCGGAAGCATGGGGATGATGATTACCAAGCGTCTTTCTCTGCATCCAAAACATGGAACCAGTTGCGAGTTAAGAAGCCCAAGGTGCCCTGGAGCAAAGTGGTGTGGTTCCCACAAGGAGTTCCTAGATTCTCATTTATCACTTGGCTTGCTGTCAAAAATAGATTGTCAACTGGAGATAGAATGAGGCAGTGGGGTGTGGTGCAGGGGTGTATACTTTGTGGGGAAAGGGACGAGACAAGAGACCATCTCTTCTTCGCTTGCCCCTTCTCCTATACAGTGTGGAATAATCTCGCATGCCGTTTGTTAGGCAGAGGAATCAACCCAGACTGGCAATGGACTATCACTCGTCTGCAGAGGATGGGAGAGAAGCAAATGGATACTATACTTGCTAAGATGTTATTGCAGTGTGTTATCTATCATGTGTGGAGAGAGCGGAATGCAAGACGACATCACCAGGCCTGGCAGTCCACTGATCAGCTGAGAAGATTCATAGATAAGGCTATAAGGAACAGGATTGTCTCGCTGCGGTACAAGTATGATCACAAATATGGTGGTCTGCTTCAGCGTTGGTTTGAGATTACCAATTAGCATAGTTCATATTTTTTCTTTCCATACATAGCATAGATATTTATTCTTTACAAGCTAGAGGCTGAGATATGTATATAACAATTTTTGAAAGATCAATAAATTTTAAATTTCATCAAAAAAAAATTTTACACTTCTTTTGCTAATTAAATAATATTTTGTATCATGTTCATCATCAAATACTCTCTTAAAAATATTATCAAATAATTTTTTACAATTCTCTTTTGGTTAGAACTTAAAAATATGATACAATTTTTTTTGTTTATCATAATATGTAAATACTCTCTTAAAAATTATGTTAGCATCATAAGATGTAATAAGGATAATAAAAAGTTGAGTTGTATCAAGAAATTAAAGGAAAATACCAAGGTAATACTCTTCATGTAAATACTATTGTGTTTTGTAAAAATAATATGTAAAAGCTTAAACCTAAATATAGATGTGAAATATTTGTATCTATTTTTGGTCATGCTTTTTTAACATACAAAATTATCTATTAAAAAAAGAAAGTTAGTTACTTATAAGACAATAATAAGAGTACTTTTAAAATTTTCTTTCACTTAGAAACAATTTTTTTATTGTCTGATGATGTCAAATGTCAAATGAATAATAATACTAGTCATATAAGAATTTGAACATAAAATCATATATAAATTATAAAAAAAATCAGAAATAGTCACATTTTTATGTTTTATATTCGATTGAAGGATATTTATAAATCAGAAATTATAAACTAAATAAAAAATTGATCGATAGTATGAGAGATTATTCGTCCAAATAAAAAACAGTTTTAAGTTTTAAAAAAAAAGTACAAGAAAAAATCGTTTTGCTTGTATGAGATATTATATGCCCAGAGTCTAGAATTCTCCAATCCCCTATATATTAATTGAGTGTCATTTAAAAAGTTATAACCTTAAGTTTGTACTAATTAAAAAAGATCCGGCTTAGGTGTCACTTAATTACGATATCAATTTTGCCTACTTGACAGCTTAAGAATCAATTGAAAAATGTTGGTCCAAAATCTTATTACTAGAGAATATTATATTAACTCAAAATATAAAAAGTATATATTATTTTCTTAAATAAAAGCTACGGAATTACCTAATATGATTAACATATGTATGGCAATTAATAATTATGAATAATAAAGATTTGATAATAATTTTTGTATCCTTCCTCATTTTTGTTTAATTTAATATTATTAAAAGAAATTAAACAATCACATTAACCATATAATAAAAGAAATTAGATTTTTCCTTATATGTTATATTTTGAATTTTGTAAATGACTTTAAATTACAAAAAAATGTTAAAAATCCCTTTGAAAAGTTTGCAATCAATGGCTTAATTGTTTTTGTTATAACAAGATAAAAATGATCATACAATCGTATTAATATGAATTTTTATTTAATAGATATTCATATTAAATATATATATATTAATATCATTTAAATTAAACTATGTACCATTTAAAAATATATAAATATGTTAATTTTGAAATTTGCATTGAAAGAGTACTGAGACCTTAATATTTTAATTTTGAAATTTTCCTAAAACCGATATGAACCATCATCATTTTTTAAATGGGCCTAAAACAGTTTTAATGATTAACTAAATTTTCCTGTACATAGTAAAATATATTTTGGTTTAAAAATTGTTGCATACCCAAAATCTGTATGAACCATCATTTTCGTTTAAAATTTTGTCACAATAAAAATATAGGATTGGGCAAAAAAACTGAATCCATAAAAACTAAACCAAGGCCGATCCAAAGAATAGTACTGAACTTTAACAAAAATTGGTTAGATTTCTGTATGGATTCAAAATTTTAGTATCTATAGAACCGGATCCGAACCCGATCCAAACCGTAATATTTTTAGGTATCCGAATATATTCGTACAAGATTTATATACTTAAATATATTAATTATTTTAAAATTTAATAACTAAAGGAAAATACAAAATATATAATACGTTTTTAAGTTGTCCAAAATACTTGGAAATATATACAAATAGTTATAAGTACATGTTTACAATAGCTAAAGAATACTTAAAATACCTAAAATACTCAAATTATCTATTGATTTCCTATCCAAATATTTAAGCTAAACCAATTTTATGTTAAGTTTAAGTATTTTGGCATACATTATTCAAAATTATATGTTATATATTATTTTAGTTTTTAGTTTTTGAAAAATTTAAAGTATATATGAACTTTAATTTTTGAAATTTTTTTTAAGTAGGTTATCCGAACCCAAATTTGAACCAAACCTGCAAAGATCCAAACCGAGCCAAATCTTCAAAGATTCGAATCGAACTAAATGTACTCGAATATGTCCACCTCTAATTAAACGTAAAAAAATTATTGATAACAAAATGTTTATATTGTTTATAATACTTAAGTATTTTTTTTTTTAAATCACTCTGCACAGAGTGCGGGTAATTATCTATTGCTATAAGAAAACTGTGGCTTTTAAATAATGTTTGATTCTTGTTTTGTAGAATTTACGAGTGGACTGAACGATATTATCCGGAACATGGAGCATAATATTTTTAAACATTCGAGTGGCAAAGCGTGACATAAGCACTCTAAAATAAGTCGTTGTGGTAGAGATATATATATCGGTACGATTAATGGATCAGGACGTTACCCAAACTTTCACCATGTATTCTCTTCCTCCAATAGAAAAAGAAAAGCACTACAAGAAAACATATTTTGTTACGAGGGTAATATACGTTGTAAATTCATCATAAACGGGGTGTTACGACGAATTAACCTCGAAAAACGTTTCATCGTAAAACGTCTGTCGTTACGGAGGTTTCGTCGTAAATGACTTGTTACGTTTACGACGAAATATATTCCTCGTAAAGCGCAGGGCATCGTTTCGTCGTAAACGAGACGTAATATTTCGTGATAAATTCCACGTAACGGTTTCGATATAAAGCAGATGTAAATACTTTCGTTGTAAAGAACACGTAAACTTTTCGATGTAAAACCCTCGTAAATCTTTCGACGTTAATCGATTCTTATTAATATATATTATAAATTTGAATATTTTTTTAACCTCAAATCTAAATTTGAATTTATTTAAAATTCAGAATTTAAAATAATTTTAATTTTTAAAACGAAATATGAAAATAAAAAACATATTTTAAAAAAGCATTTAGAAGTCATACAATAATATTTAAATTCATAATACAAACCGAAATATAAAAAAAACTACATATCATCGAAGTAGTCGGTGGGGTTACTTGGCTGTTGACGGGTTGGATCGGACCTGGGGATCTCGTACTGGCAACCCAAGAGCGGCTCGTCTTTCACTCAACATTCTCTGCATAACCGGGTTTCCCACGGCCATCACATCTAGCAAATCCTCAAGAGAGTCTAAACGAACCTGCTGGCTATCCATTCGAGCTTTCATCTGAGAAGTCTTTTCATCCCGTCTCGAAGTGTATGACGAAGTTGCCCTTGCAACTTCGTTAACATAGCCTATACCGACTATTCGTCCCTTCTTTTTAGGAGCCACCTATAAAATTAAAACATATATTAATATAGTTTATTATATTGAAATATTAAAATAATGTAAACAAAAATTTTAAATTGTACCTCTTCGAAGATTCTGTCGGCGTCTTCGGTGGACAATGTGACGGATAATCCATCGGGAGACTCCAGGGTTAGTTGCATCTCCCGTTCTTCAATCCGAGAACCAACTGCTAGGAAGAGTTTTTCAGATGCAGGATACACAAAAACTCTGTCGGATGTGGCGTGAGTCATCTTGAATAGGTCAGACAGAGATGGTAAGACTCCCGTCTTCTCGAACTACAAAAAAAAAAATTAAATTAAATATTAAAAATTAAATAAATTGAAAATTTTAAAATAAATATTTAAAACAAAACTTACAGCTTCTAGACGGATTCCTGCATGAGGTTTTTGTCCGGTTCTGTGAAGCATGGTCAAATGACCATCTTTATCCTTCGTTCTTCGAGAAGCCGACCACAAATTGGCCTTTTTGATCGAAGAGGGGTGCTGCCAATAGGCGATGAGGCCATCCCACACATCCTTCGTGAGCTCAGTGAGCTTTCCCTCATACCCGTAGATCTCCCACTTGTCCTTCCAATCGGAGACTGTGTTGCAGAGGCGGATCTTTGCCTTTGCAACGAATTCCGCCTTCACCCTCTCGGTGATTCCCAAAGACCAATGCCACTTTTGCTGAAACACAAAAATTTTGAAGAAATTATAATTAATAATAAATATTTAAAAAATATATATATTTAAATGTGAAAATTTAATTAAATTTAAAAATCTTACCGCAAAACATTTAAACCAAGTGATCTTAACGTGATTTGGTGTCTTGCTCCAGTTCGGATATGCCCAGTCGTAATAACGCTTAATCGTCTTCGAAACGCTCTGGTTAACACAGTTGTTAGCCCCAAACCTGAAAAAAAAACATTATAACCGTTATAAAATAAAAATAATTTAAATTTTAATGTAATAAAAATTAATAACTTACCAATAAGTTCCTCGGGGTCTATCGAGGTCTAAAACATCCAAGCCCTCCCGACCAGGCTGGGCAAGCAAATCCTCCACAGTATATCTCGCGAATGGGGCATATGAAGGCACACACAAATCCGGATGAACTGCACCTTCTGGGACAGGCTGAGGTGCAGCCGCTGGAGGAGGAGGTGGAGGCATCTGCGGTGGAGGAGGAGGACTCCAAGCAACTCTCTGGGAAGGCTCAGAGTGAGAAGGCTGAGAGTCTGGAACTGCATCGGAAGACGATGGACCGGAAGAAGATGTACCGGAACCTTCGCCAAACAACTGGACATAACTAGGTGCTGCTAATTTCCTCCTAGGAGCCATCTAAAAAAAAAAAAAATTTAATCAATTGCGACATAATAAAAAAATTATTTCGTTACCTAACTAATCACCTAAACTAGTATTCCTTCACCTAACTAATCATCTAAACTAATTACCTAACTAATCACCTAAACTAATTACCTAACTAATCACCTAAAATAATTACCTATCTAATTAATCACCTAAACTAACTTTAAAAAAAAAAAAAAGAGAGAAGAGAGTTTACCTTATAGGGAGAGCAAAGGAGTTTGGGAGGTGTAAATGAGGTAGCCTCGCTCTCAGCGTCTCATTATATAGATAATGATTCGTCGTAAACGCGACGTAATATTACGACGAATTTACCAGGCCCGCGATTTTCCATTTACGACGAAGTTACCAGGCTCGTGTTTTTCCATTTACGATGAAATTACCAGGTCCGTGTTTTTTGGTTTACGACGAAATTACGTTGAATAGGTTTACCAGGCTTTTCCATTTACGACAAATTTACCAGGTTCGCGTTTTCTCATTTACGACGAATTTACCAGGCCTGTCTTTTTCCATTTACGACGAAATTACCACGCCCGTGTTATTTTTACAAGGATTTTACGACGCTTAACCCTAAACACCGAGATTGAAATCCCTAAACCCCAAAGTCACATATCATCTAACATCATATCTTATTTTTTACTACTTCTTACTCTTTCTCCAACTTAAACCCTAAAATTCCAAATAAATTTTTAAAAACTAAAGATGAAAATTTATATAAAACAACATTTGTTACACATACATTAAGATGGTAAAAAAACAATATTTCTTTAAACATACGTTACAATAAAGAAATACAACATTTGTTACATATATTACATCACTCTAAATCGTTTTCGTTCTCATCAATATTACATCACTCTAAATCGTTTTCGTTCTCATCACTATCATTACAATCATCATCGTCGCTTCTGTCGAACTCGTCTTCACGTGCTTCATCTATCGCATCTTCGGGAATATCTTCATATTGAAAGTTTTGCGGGTCGATCAAAAGGATTTCATCAGTTGGTTGTTCTGGTACCTTAACTTCAGTGATAGCGTCTTCTTCTTGCAAGGGCGGTTCTTCTCCAGCGACAATGCGTCCACGAGGTGTAATTTTGATAACAGCTACCCAGTTTATCCCGGAAGTTCGAAGCCGAGGATAAGAAAGGAAGCTAACTTGCTCGGCTTGTGAAGCTAAAATGAAAGGCTCAAATTTGTTGTATCTTCTCCCATAATTGACATCCACAACACCAAATTTGTTATACCGAATCCCTCAGTTCACAACAGGATCGAACCATTCACATTTGAAGAGGACGCATTTTAGCTTCAATAACCCCGGAAATTCCACTTCAATAATCTCCTGCAATATCCCGTAAAAGTCTGTTTCACCTTTCACACATATTCCGTAGTTACTCGTTGCCCGATGTCTTCCATACTCGTATGTGTGAAAGGTAAATCCTCGTGTGAAATACATAGGTGATGTGGTGACCTTTGCAACTGGACCTTGAACCAATTCGTGAAACCATACGGAATAATATGGATCGTGATAATCAACCTGCAAAAAGCAGATTTTCTTAATTAATATTGAAGTATCAAAACACTTACTTAATTAATGAATATAAGATATATATTACGTACCTGTGATTTTAACCACTTGACAAAGTGCTTATCTTTACGTGTCTCCACATCAGTTGCAGATATTCCTGGTATTGCTTCTTCAACTTGAGATACAAACATGCTGCAAATTAAACAAATAATCAAGTCATACATAATTAACTTAAATTCATATAAGTAACATTCACAAAAATATTTACCTTTCAAAGTAACGGGTCATTGCATCCTCGCAGTTGAGCAGAATATAAGTGTGGGCACTATGTTTATCCTCTTCACATGACCACCATACTTCTTTCGTTTTACCACCAAACCGTCCAATTTCGCAGAAAATGTCAGGAACACCATCAATTGGATATGATGTCGGTACTCCACCATCATCATATCTCCTAGGAACTCTTTTTCTCGTACGAAAAGTTCAAGCAAAGTAGTATGATTTGAAGTTAGATGTTTCGGCTGTCAAACTCCCTGCAACTATTGAACCTTCTACCTTTGCAAGATTTCTTGCTTTCCCCTTCAAATGTTTCATCTGTCGCTCATACGGATACATCCATCCGTTGTGAACAGGTCCACGAAGCAATGCTTCATACGGTCAACTAGATGTTCCATGACGTCAAAAAATGAAGGAGGAAATATCTTCTCGAGGTTGCACAATATGATCGGAATGTTCTAATGAAGTTGTTCGATGACTTCTTCCTTGAACGTACGTGTGTCTAAAAAATGCTCTGATGGCTGTATATTGCAAAAGTAATCAAATTAATAACATTTCATAACTTATGTATATATATTATAAATTTATAATTACCTGCAAGTGCTTCATGGACATTTGTTGGAAGGAGCTCGGCAAAAGCAAATGGAAGCAGTCGTTGCATAAACACATGACAATCATAACTCTTTATTCCGGAGAACTTTTGACCTCTTTCAACACATCTTGACAGATTTGAAACATAACCATCAAAAAACTTAACTTCCGATGCAACCCAGTCAAACAAGGTTGTTTTGGCTTCTGATGACAACCAGAAGATGGGAACAGAAACGTTTCAATTGCTCTTGATATGTAACTCACTTCTTGAGCAAATATCAGGTAAGTCCATCATTGACTTTTTGTTATCTTTTGTCTTCCCAGGGACGTTAAGTAATGTATTCATGATGTTCTCAAAAAAATTCTTCTCAATATGCATGACATCCAGATTGTGGCGTAAGAGAAGATCCTTCCAATAGGGTAGCTCCCAAAATATACTCTTTTTATGTCAATTGTGAGAGACACCATACCCATCAGGCATATTTCCAGGAACATGCCAATTTCCTCCAACCTTAACTGTTTCTTGAGCTCCGTAATAATCAATGTCCGCTACGATCTGCTGGCCGGTGAGATATGGAGGAGGACTGTCTCTGACAATTTTTTTGTGCCGAAATAATGTCTTATTTCTTCTGTACGGATGGGCAAGTGGAAGAAAGCGACGATGACAATCAAACCAACAACTCTTCCTACCATTCTTCAGTTGAAAAGCATCCGTCGATCCAAGACAATACGGACAAGATAATCTTCCATATGTTGTCCAGCCAGACAACATCCCATAAGCAGAGAAATCACTTATCGTCCACAGCAGAACTGCTTGCATCGTAAAATTGTTTTTCAAGGAACAATCGTACGTCCTCACCCCTTCTGACCACAATTGCTTTAGCTCTTCTATCAACGGTTGAAGAAAAACATCAAGAGACCGTTTTGGATGCTTCGACCCAGGGATTAATATGGTCAAAAATAGAAATTCTTGTTCCATGCACATATCTGGCGGTAAATTGTACGGCGTAAGAATGTCTGGCCACAAAGAATATTGTCTACCAAACATTCCAAATGGACTAAATCCATCGGTGCATAACCCAAGATAGACATTGCCAATATTTGTAGCAAAATCTGCGTGTTCCATGTTGAAATGTTTCCACGCTCTTGCGTCTGATGGATGTGCAACCTTACCATCTCTCTGGACATGTTCAGCATGCCACCTCATCGACGCAGCAGTCCTCTCAGATTAATATAATCTTTTCAATATGTCTGTAATTGGTAGGTACCACATCCTTTGGTACGGTACCCTATTCCTCCCACGGTCTTGCGGTTTGAATCGTGGTTTTTTGCAGAATCGACACTCTTCTAACTTGTCATCTTCCTTCTAGTAGATCATGCAGTTGTCGATGCAAACATCAATCATCTCCGAAGGTAACCCAAGACTATAAACCAATTTTTGAATCTCATAATGAGATTCAGCAGCACATTGTTTTCTGGCAAATACTCTTTAAACAACTCTGCCCATGCATCCATGCATTCTCAGGTAAATTATGATCCGTTTTAATATTCATCATCCTAGCTGCAAGAGACAATTTAGAGAGACCTTCTCTACAACCAGTGTAGATTGGTTGATTTGCAGCATCTAGCATTTTATAAAACCTTTTTGCATCGAAATTAGGTTCTTCTACATTTCCAGTTCTATCAGCTATTGTTGTAGTTGTTTCTAAAAATGCATCACTAATCATATCTTGAACCATATCATGATCTACCATCTGCTCATCTTGATGATAATTATATTCATTATGCACATGATTCGGTTCTTCATTATGATGAGCATCCTCAAAATTATTATTACTACTACTATCTTTATTTCCCCCATAACTCTCTCCATGTTGATACCAAATGTAGTACTGTGGTGTAAATCTTCTGTTTACTAAATGATTCCATACAGTTTCACTACGTGCAAATTTTGAATTCTAGCATTTTCGAAATGGGCAGAACATCTTACCGCTTTCATGCGTGATCGGTGTACAGCCCGCCTGGTGCATAAATGTCTCTAGCCCGTTCAGAAATGCGTTCGTCACCCTCCCGTTAGAATCTTTGTGCAAATACATCCAACTTCGTAACTCGTAAATACTACCGCCACCGACCATTTTTTCTTAGATTTTTTTTTGAAAATTTTTTTTGCTGATTTTTTTTTTCCTTTTTTGTGTTGTGAGGAAGAGAGTTGTGTGTTGTGAGGAAGAGAGTTGTGAGAAATGACATATATATAGAGAAATTTTCGAGTTGGGTAGTTGAAATATAACAACGATTTTACAAGGAATGTTTTACATGGATTTACATGGTTTTAACATAATATTTACAACGACATTATAACGAATTTAGGTAAGTTAAAGCACATTGAATACACGTTTTCACCTAAATATAACGGTAACATGATTCGTTGTAATGTCGATGTAACGTTTACGACTATTTTGCTTTCCACGTACTTTCGTCGTAAACTTACATGGACTTTACGACGAAACAGTTTTGTCGTAAAGTTCCATGGAGTTTACGATAAATTTTGGTCTCGTCGTAATTGCGTTGTAAACACCTTACAAATTTACGAGGAAATAGTTTCGTCTTAAATCTTCTTTGTTACTGCTACGTTTTCTTGTAGTGAAGGCACTGCTTTAAAGCATCTTCTTCTTTTTTGAAACTTTGCTTTAAAAAATATTTCTACATAATTGTGTAGTAAATGCACACACTTTAAGTCAAGATGTTTGCACGCCACTCAATACGGTTGAACACATTTATCTGGAACCGACGAATCAAACATAATCGAAACGAAAAACAAGATTCGATTCAGATTTTTATCTTATCAATTATCCGAATGGATCCTAAATTTTAAAACTGAAAAATCAAAACCGAACCGAAATCGAATAGATACCTGAATTTCTATAATATGTATATAGTTTACATACTTCTAAATATTAACTTTATTTAGTTTTCAAATGATCAAATAATTTGAAAATTTCATTTATAAACCAAAATATCCCAAAAATGAATTCCATAATACATTTTTCAAATATTTAAAATTATCCAAATTTTTATCAAAAACCTGAAATATCTAATATTTAATTCAAAAATCCGAATTTCTACTTTTTAATCCGATTTGACAAAAAACTAGAACAAAAATTGAACCAAATGATATCCAAAATTAACTTGGATATTAGCCGGTTCCTAACTTTGTTATCCGAACGAACCGAAAATTGAAATAATGAATTGAAACCAAACATAATTTTCTAAATACTGCAAAAATCCTAAACCTATAGAACCGAAAAAAAAAAACCGAACCAAATGCCCATAAATCCCAAAAATCTAAGAAAGTCAATACTAAAAGGTGAATATTTGTTTTTAATAATTAAAATGTTGGTGAAAATGGCAAGAGATCTCATTTTTGATATTTGTATGTATGATATGGAAACACATCAAAATGAGTTGACTAAATCTAAAGCGTACATATGGAAAGCATATATTGCATGTTGACCAAGTTAAAATAAATTGATTATTTGAGTATGTTAACATCCCTTACGACGTATATATATATATATATATATATCAGCCTCGTGAATCACAAAGTTAACATCATATTCATCTCTTCTCATCTCTCACAAAGAAAACAAAAACATGAAGTTCTTCGTTTCAGTTGCATTGTTCTTTCTCTTCTTAAACTGTTTCGCTACCGCGCAAACTCTTATTCAAGATTCTTGCAAAACAGCTGCAAAAGACCCTACTCTCAATTATGATTTTTGCGTCCAGTCTCTTGAACAAGATCCACAGAGCAAAACCGCAACTACTCTAAAAGGATTGGTCTTAGCATCAACTACTAACGCTGAGTCCAAAACAACTAATGTGAAAGGGATAGTTGAGACTATTCTCAAGAACAAAACGTATCCACCGGGTTCTGAATCTGCGTTAAGCACTTGCGTAGAGCTTTATGACGATGCTAATAATTCTTTAAATGAAGCTTTGATGAACGTTAAATCCGGCGATTACAAAAGTGCTAATATAGATCTGAGTGCTGCTTTGGATGCACCGGGCACTTGCGAAGATGGTTTCAAAGAGACGCACGAGAAATCTCCCGTTACGAACGAAAACAATGATTTGTTTCAGAAGATTGTGATTCCTTTAGTTTTTACAAATATGCTCTGATGAAATTACCATAACTTCTTGTATTATGTGATATGAATTTTCCTTTATCTAATAATAAATAATAGCAAAGGAACATTATTTTATTGGAAATTTTTGCTACTATTTGAAATTATAAAACACTAAAATAGTATTTGCAAAACCACAGAATTTTAAAATTCTTTATGTATCTTATCACAATTTTAGACTTAACATCGTTGACAAATCGATGAGTTGACGGTTTTCAACATATCACTGTCATTGTCAATGGTGATATTTTCTGAAAGTCATCATCCTCATTAGTGATATGTCATAAATCATTATTATCAACGATGATATGTGAGAAAAATTTTAAAATATTTTTTTCTGTAACTATTTCAGTATTCAATCTTTTTTTTTTACTTATTGAAAAATTGTTTGAATATTTTTATTTATTTTCTAATTTTCAATTTTTTTTGTTTTTTAAAACTTTTATTTAATTTTCTATAGTGTCTGTATTTTTATTTTTATTTTAATAATTAAATATTTATTTTTAAAAATGCACAACATTACTTTTTTTACGAGTAGTACTGATCATTTTTTTTTTTCCTGATGAATAAATAATGAGATTGAAGGTTTTTCGTGATACAGATGTTGACTAAATCTGACGTGTATATATGGAAAGCTATTGTTACCTGTTGACCAAGTTCAGATAAATTTTTATAATTTGAGAAATAATCCTTTAAAGTGAATATATTATGATTTTTTAAAAATTTAAATCGAGTTCTTAATTTGGAATAGTATATTCTTATTAAAAATGAAATATTCTTTTTATGATAAATTCATTACAAACAAGAAAACAGGAAATAATGACATATAAGAAAGGAGAATATATACTCTTACATCAGATATATATATATATATATATATAACAGCTTCGTGAATCACAAAGTTAACATCATAGTCATCTCTTCTCATCTCTCACAAAGAGAACAAAAGCATGGAATTCTTCGTTTCAGTTGTAATGTTTTTTCTCCTCTTAAACTGTTTCGCTGCTGCGCAAATCTTGATTCGAGATTCTTGCAAAACAGCTGCAGCAAAAGACCCTAATCTCAAATATGATTTTTGAGAAAATCAATATTAAAAGGTATTTTTTTTGTTTTTTAATAACTGTAGAAGAGATCTCATTTTTGTTATTTTATGTATGATATGGAAAGCTAAGAGCACATGCAGTGGAAGAGTAACTCATGAGACTGACATTTATAATAATAATAAATTAATAAAGCAAGAGAGAGAGCGTCAAATGGGAAGAAACGCTTGGTCACACATAGACTTTGCCAAGTTTATCAGAGATTTATGCCACATGTTACTTTACGAATGGTTATGTACATATTATTGGTTTTAATTTAATTACACAATAAAACTCATCAGGTACTCCACTAAGAAATTGAACCAATAATGATGCTCTGAGAGTTGACTAAATCTGACGACGTGTATATATGGAAAACTACTATTACATATTGACCATGTTCAGAAAAATTGACAATTTGAGAAATAATCCAAGTGAATATATTATAGTTTTTAAAAATGTAAACATAGTTCTTAATATGAAATAGTATCTTCTTATTAAAACTGAAATGTTCTTTTTATCATAAGTTTATAACACACAAGAAAACAGGAAACAATGACATATACCCTTACGTCAGATATATATATCAGCCGCGCAAACCTTGATTCGAGATTCCTGCAAAACAGCTGCAGCAAAAGACCCTAATCTCAAGTATGATTTTTGCGTCCAATCACTAGTCTATCAGGATTGGTCCTAGCACCAACGAATAACGCTGCGTCCAAAACAATTAACGTGAAAGGGATAGTTGAGACTATTCTCAAAAGCAAAAAGTATGCATCGAGTACTGAACCCGCGTTACGCACTTGCGTAAAGCTTTATGACAATGCATATGGTTCTTTAAAAGAAGCTTTGATGAACGTTAAATCTAGTAATTACAAAAGTGCTAATATGCATCTGAGTGCTGCTTTGGATGAACCTGGCATTTGTCAAAATGGTTTCAAAGAGAAGCACGCGAAATCTCCTGTTACAAACGAGAACAATGTTTCGTTTCAGAAGATTTTGATTCCTTTAGCTTTTACCAATATGCTCTGATGAAATTACCATAAGTTCTTGCATTATGTAATGTGGATTTTCGTTTACCTAATAATAAATTTAAGAGCAAAGGAAAATTATTCCATTGGAAATATTTGTTATTATTTGAATTTTTTTCAAAAAAACCCTAAAAATAATATCCGTAAAAAAACAAAAATTAAATACTCCATAAGTGATTTCATTATCTACATCTATAAAATTATGTTTTCGTTCCCATCTTTTTTTCATTGATATGAGTTAAGTTTTTTTTTAAATTCTTCTATGAATTCGGTGAATTACATAAGTGTCAATTTAAAAAAAAATAGACATCTGTAAAAATAGTTTCACTCCAGATACATATCTAAGAATCAAAATTTTGAAAAAAAATCACTGGAAAACTATATTAACAAATTAGTGTTCAAATCAAATATATCAAGCTGTTATAGGATATAAGTGCAGACTCGAAATATAAATGTATGTCAAGTATATATTCATCAGCTCGGTCTGAAAATCATCTAATTCAAGAACAACAAAACAAATTATTTATTTGAGCAGTTCAGGTAATATCTGAATCCGAACGAGTAAACCCGAATGGATATCCGAAGAAAACCAAACATAAGTTTACTTAACCCTATATTTCTAGTTTACTTCTCTCATTTTATTCAAATTATTTATATTAATAATGATTATTGCTCAAAATGAGATAATATACATATAATTATGGACAAAATCATTTGCTTCTCACTTAAAAATTTAAAATACATATCAAGCTCTTGTTTCTTGCATTAACAAAAGTTACATCTAAATTTTCAAAACAACAACTAAATTTGTGTCGTTCTAATCGATTAAAAGTTTAGTCTTTTAAAAATTAGAAAACCAGTTAAGTTAAAATATAGTTTAAATACAAAAACTTAAACAATGAATAATTTATTTATTTTTCTTCAAAATTTAAATATCCAAACCCAACCCAAAATATCTGAACCCGAACATAAAATACCCGAACCCGACTCGAAATATAAAAATACTCGAATAGGTTCTATAACTTTATACTGAAAACCGAATATGAACCGAACGTGTATCCAAACGCCTATCCCTACGATATATGATCATTTGTATTTTGCTTGAATAAAAAAGTTAAACCATTGATCATAAAATTTTCAATGTGAGACTTTTACCATTTTAGTAATTTATAGTCGTTTTAAAAAATTCAAAATATAACATATAAGAAAAAATCTAATTTTTTTATTTTATGATTAATGTGATTGTTTATTTTTGTAATAGTATAAAATTAAACAGAAAAGAGAGTTGTTAGAAAAATTGTTATCAAATATGTATTATTCGTAATCATTATTTGTCATATATATATATTAACTATATTAGGTAATTCATAGCTTTTATTTAAGGAAATAAAAAAAAATTTGTACACTACTAATTAATTTGATAGTTAGTTTAATAAAAAGCATAAGATATGTTTATATAGACCAACTTATTTTTCTAACAATTCTAAAAATCATTCTCGTGAGGACAAGTGGCTACAAAAATATGTTGTAATGCTCCATGATTAATATATAAGGGATACGCATGATGATGTGATCATCAGTTTTTTTTTTTTTTTATGTTCCACTCTCTCGGCAAATGGAACTTCTCTGTGTTCTACTTTCACTTTGGAGCAAATCACGTTTTGTCGATAAAAACTGAGAGGCTATAATACATTCGTGTCACATGCTCTTCGTTTAGGGAGTAATGATGTTCCACTACTGGAGATTAACATTGAGAATGACTGTCAAGTTAGACGTGACGTGTCACGTGGTGGAATATAGTGGTTTGAGTTTTCATAAATTGGACTGGACAAGATTAATAGTTCAGCCTCAGAACATGGATCTAAAAATGCTTCAGGAAAACACTTCTCATGAGGTTCCCCTACAGCCTTTTCCTTTCTCATTTTGTTGTTATATTTTGGTGCATATTTTTTCAATTCAATCTTCACAGGTCATTTCTCTCATGTTTTGCTTCTAACTGGAAAATTCTCTGCACTAGATGTTTCATTCTTCTCGGTGTACCTCTGTTCCAGCGAGCAACCTTAACAAATTCATGACTTATCCAAAGACCTTAGGTTACTATAGCCCTTTGTTCAATAGTATTACTACAATAGCTTTGCACACATTATAGGTTTGAATTCCAATCCCATTTAGTTTTGAGTGTGGAAGTGATACGTAGACAGCAAGCAAGCCATCCGAAAAACCACACATAACTGTCACAGCTTAAAACATGAAGACTTGGTAGCGAATCAAAACTAAAACAAGATAGACATTTGAAATGAAACTCTCATCGTGCTCACACACCTCCTTGTTCTCACCATAGAACTTGACTTCGTTCTCATTGGGAAGCACCAGCATATCATCACCACAAACACCTGGCAGATCCAACGAAAAGAGACGGCCTCATCAGATGTTGCTTCTGAAGTGGACGAGTCCTTACGACCTTTCACCACAAAGGGATGATCCTCCAACTCAGCCAAGTTCCACGGAGATTCATCTGGATTGTACCTTCCAGATTTGCCTATAAACGAAACATTTTACAGTAATGTATAAGCAAAACTCCAAAAGGTGTGATCTTTTTTACTTTTGAGAGAGAGAGGAGGGGTTCGAACCTGTGTGGGAGGGAGGGAGAAAGAGAGTACACTTGTTGTCATGGTCTTTGACTTTGACCCTAGACACAATCATCCTCAAGACTCCATCTTTCATCTTCGCATCCACCCCGGTTATCTCGCAGCAGTCACACCCTAAACAGGCTGTCCCGGAGTACCCAAGGGCGTTTTTCTTGTCGCTGAGAGTTTCTTCACCAGACCCATCTCGGGAATTTCGTCGAGCACCTTGTAGGCACTCTCCACATCGTTCTTCTTACACAAAGCTTTCACGAGGAGATTACAAGTGAAGATGTTGGGAGTGATTACAAAAGACTCCTTGTTGTTCTAAACATGGACTGTACCATATCGAATCTCCCGTTCGAGATCAATCTCACACGTTTTGGAATTATAGAGATAGAGATGAGAGAGAGGAGGAGACTTCTGTGTCTGACGCGTGTTTCATAAGCGCTGGTTCTTCCTCCTCCTAATTAAGCAAAGCTGCTTCGTTTAAAAGGCAATTTTCTTTTTTTTTTAATCAAAATTAATTTAAGCAACCCAGTTAAACAATCCCGATAATAATGATCTTATGTCGCTTACCCTTTGTGTAAATGTTTTTTTAAACCGAGTGAAAACTTTAAAAAAGCTCTTTATCTATAGTAAAACGCTCATGAGCTGTCACTTTTTCTATTCTCCCTCTCTCTTTTTAGTTTCACACTAGGTAATAATCCGCGCCTTGCGGAATGTGATTATTAGTTTCGTTATTTCTTAATATGGAGACATTAATCTGTTTAATTTGGATATCATTCGGTTTTAGGTTGTTTATTTTATTTTTAATCTCCTAAAATATAACTATCATTTTAAATCAATATTTATTTGGTTTGTTCGGTTAAATGTTTGATTTTTTTCCTGTGATAATCAAAAATTACTATTATTTGTTTGTTTTCAAGTTATGAATCTTAGATAGTCGTGATGTCGAACCAATGGTTTCATATTATAGTTCTAAACGAATAATAGTTAAAAAAGAAAAAAAAATTATTATGACAAATCATTTTACTACAATTTGGTCAATAGTGAAAGAAGTATTAAAAAATAATATTTTAACTTCCAAAAAAATTAGATATTTCAATTGTGGTAAATACTTAGTTATAAGGTGCTCACGTCAATGTGCACATGTATGTGTATGTAAAATTATATAAAGATGGTTGATAAATATATAAAGATACTGTTAATTAATATTAAATGACATCTTTTGAAAATAATGCATGAAAAATAAAAATTTTAAAATGAAATTATTTAAAAACAAAAATATTGTAAAATTTATATAAACTATAATATATAACTTATATATAATTCTTTAAATATATGTATATATATATATGCATATAACGGATCAAATTGGATATTTGTTCCTATAAATATTGATATTTGTGATTTACATTCTATTCATAAACAGTAAAAATAACGTAAATAAGAACCATACATGTGAGTTTATATTAAAAATATGTAAAGTACATAGTGTGAACATATTTATGTAGAGTTTGGCTGAGAAACTCTCTACATGTAACATGTGTCCATTTTAGTGTGAATACATTTATTACAATGTTTTGACATGTTTCCAGTTTAATATGAACACATTTATTACAATGCTTCTCTTTTAATATAAAAGATGACGACAAATACCAACATAAAAGAAGATTCAAAGTAAATCGAATATGTAAAAAAATTTAAGCCGTTTGTAAAATTTTATATATCTTTTTGTGTTTTTCTTATAAACTACTTTTGAATGTATATCAAGTTATTTTTTACGAATTTATCTTACAGTGTATTTGTATTTTGTGCAAGCTCTAATTTTATTATCCGTACGTACAATTCACTTTCAAAAGTTTGTTCCTTTTAACAATACATGGTCTTTTTCGAAAAAAACTTTATAAAATGTTAATATCGTTTTGTTTGGGTTCATTATGAGAAGAAAGCTATATCGTCCGTTGGCTTATTGCAATAATCCACTACTAGTCATGAAACCACTACACATAAACATCTCCTTTCTTTCTTATTTTTACAGAAGATGGTTAAAGCATACAAGACGCGAGTCACTGACGTTAATGTCAAGCAGTGCCGTTAATGTCAAGCAGTGCCGGTCCTGACAATATATGGGCCACAAGCTAAAAAAAGATGTTGGGTTTATTAAATTTATAAAATTAAAAAAAAACAAGGAAATAAAGTAAAAGTGGGGAGGAGGCTTTGAACTTTGTACCTCTTCCGTATTAGAAAGGATCCAGAACCAAACTTGCTGAAGGATTACAAGTCAATAATGTGGCAGAAATGTTAGTTATAATATTGAGGCCGGAAGCACCTGCTTGGTCTGCTTCCCCTCAGGGCCGGGTCTGATGATAAGTTTCTTCTTTTTTAACTCCTCAACATTTTTCTAATATATACGGCAAAAAAAAGATCCACAAAGCAATGCAACGTGTTCTTTCTTCTAAAGCAAAAATTTACAGCCGTTTTTACTTGATGTTCATCCAATTATTTTCAACAAATTATTCATGGATCTCAAGTATTATCATTTAAAGTTTGCTTTTACGACAATTTAAAGTTCCTTGCTTGTTGAAACGGCCCTTAAATATCGCGTTTTAGATTCTCTCTTAAACCGTTTTTCATGACAGTCATAAGATGATATATACGTAGAAGAAATTAAAATTACTTAATTAACCAGATAAACACAACACAAACCAGCAACGTCCGCGTCATACATATCATTTTATTCAAAATCATAAAAGAGAGAACAAAAGTAGTAGGAAAACCATAAACCCCTTACCTCTTCACCTCGAAACCCACTGGATCCAAAACCACTCTGTCTTCGTATTTGCGTCCGTCGTGTCCATACTCGGACATGTACGTTACAACTATGTAACTACGATTTAGGAATAGTAAACGTTATTTTATTGAAATGCTTAAATTATGCTATTGTTATGATTAAGAGGTCAGTAATCATCAATGCATAGCATATATGCGACTATATGAATACGCATGATGATGTGATCATCACCATTATTTGGATGTTCCACTCTCTTAGGCATATGGAACATCCATGATTCTACTTTTTGTAAGTATCTTGTGTTATGGGATCAATCACACAAGATAAGCTGTGATATTGCACATAAGATCAAATGATAGTAGTATATGTCCCTGGCTTCTTTGCCAACATATCTCAATCCAGTATTCATCACGTTTGGTCAATGAAAGATGAGAGGCTATAATAAATTTGTGTCATATGGTCTGATGCTCTCCGTCACTACTGTGGTGATACCCATATTTTCATAACATGTTGAATCTATCAAAATGTTCACTTTGGGACATTTTCTGACTGTACCTTATGGACTTGCTCTGCCTTTTTAGAGTGTAACTAATGATGTTCAACTACGGGAGATTAACACTGGGCATAGGAATTGGTCAAGGTTGGGCGTGACTTGAGGAATATAGTGGTTTGAGTTTCCATAAACTGGACTAGACAAGACTAATAGTTGATCCTTAAGAACACTTCTCATGAGGTTCCCCAGTTGTTATTTTATTTGTGTATTTTTTTCATAATTCCATCTTCCTACCTACACGAATCACTTATGTTATCTTTTGCTTCTAAATGGAAATTCTCTGCACTAGATGTTCATCCTTCCTCTGTATAGCTCTGTTCCAGCGAGCAACCCCAACAAATTCATGACTTATCCAAAGACCCTAAGGTTACTATTATAGCCTTTGTTCAGTAGTATAACTACAATAGCTTTGCACACATTTTATAGGTTTGAATTCAAACTATAAAATCGCTTGAAGAGTGTGAACTTCTTCTCGTTGAACTATGTCAAGTGGAAAGTGAAAACAATGTGACAGAGTGTGAACATTCGATTCTCTGTATGATCAAAAGCAAAGGAGCAAGGGGATATGATGATACATGGACACGTAAAATGTAGTCTAACAAAATTCGATAACAAACACCAAAACAAGACACAGTCACACATAATTGTCCAAACTTAAAACAACAAAAGACTTCATCAGTGGCCAACAACATTTCTCCCAAAGACAACATATGTGAAAAGTAGTTGGGAGATGAGACCGTGTGACTACTACTCCCTGTTGGTGTTGCTGCTACCAGGAGGGTGTGATACGGACCGTGAGAACACCAAACTCAGCATCCCAAGCGATGTCGTGGCTCCAAAAGGGGAACTCCATGACGGCTCCCATGAAGATACGGCAACTCTCGTCGTGCTCATAGACCCTCCTTGTTCTCACCATAGAACTTGACTTCATTCTCATTGGGAAGCACCAATATATCATCACCACAAACACCTGGCAAGTCGAATGAAACCCAAACACTTCCATCACCTCTTCGTTGTAACTATTTCTGAACGCTTAGGACCTTTCACCACAAATGGATGGTCCTCCACCACTTTAGCCATGTTCAAAGCAGGTTCATCCATATTGTATCTCCCAGATTTACCTATAAACAAACTAAGCATTTAATAATGGATAATGCGAAAAAAAGGTGTCATCTGTATTTGAGTGAGAGGAGGGATTCGAACCTGTGTTGGGGGAGGGAGGGAAAGAGAGTAAATTGTTGTCATGGTCTTGACTTTGACCTCGACACAATCATCCTCAACACTCCATTTTCATTTCGCATCCACTCCCGTTATCTCACAGCAGTCACACCTAAACCGGCGGTTCCAGCGTACTCACGGGCGTTTTTTCTTGTCGTCTCCGTCCTGAGAGTCTCTTCACCGGAGAAAAAGACAACCTTTTGCCTCACGGAGTCGACTCTGTGGCGGACCCCGTCGTCTGGGAACAACGGGCAAGTCGACACGGACGTAAAGGTTGTCGTTTTGGAGGATCTTGATCTCCATGAACCCTTCGGACCGTATCTCTGGAACTCGTTGTTGGTCGCGGTGTATCCTCCTGTGTTCGATTATAACGCAAACAGAACCACGAAAGAAGAGACAAGCAACGATTAAACAAAGCAGCAAACTCATAAAGATGGAAAATTTATTGGTTTTTTTTTTGCACCAAGTAAAGTAAGGGAGAGTAATGGAAGAGAAAGAAAGAGAGACCTGGAGAATGGAACTCTCGACATGTCAAGTAATCTTGCCCCAGCCATCTCCTCTTCGTCTTCTTCTTTCTCTGTTGT
>NW_026013956.1:0-59295 GCF_020379485.1 Brassica napus | reverse complement strand
TCTATCCCGAAGTCTCTCAGTGGCCTCAGAGATCAGATTAAAGGAGCATACGTCATATTAGACTTCATTATATCACAAGCAACAACCAAAGCCTGTGTTCTAACCCTATCATCGAAATCTAATAGGCGCTCTGAATGGCAGCTGAGACATTAAAAAGTCAAGGAAGACACCGGGATTTATTAGAGAGAGCAAGAAATAAAGAACCAAGGCAAAAAGGGAAAGTGCTTTATGAATATTACTGAGAACTCCAGATGCTTTATTTCCAGAGGGATTCGCCAAGTAACACTGCTTCCCGCATTTCAATGCAGCCATTCTGACTTCTGCAGATTTATCTGAGAATCTTCTCAAGAACTCTACAAAAAGATCTCGATATATCTCCCCGGAACAGTGGTTAGGCTGTGCAAAAATCCTTCCAGCTAAGTTCAGAGCTTTTATTCTCACATCAACCTGATCAGTCTGTAGACAGAAAATAACAACCCTGGTGAATACCCAAACAAACAAACAGGAATATAAGCACTAAATAAAAACAAAGCAATCTATAACTTTCTAAAGAATAGAGTTAGAAAAGTAAGATCATATGTTTATTAAAGCGTAAGTGTATAAAAATACCAGTAGTTCCTGGGTCAAGTTCGGGATAATTGCTAGCAGTATCTGGGGAGCATTTAAGGAGATCATGAATATGATTTCGTGGTAAGAATCTTTGAGATTGGACTGGATAGAATCTTTCTCCATAAAACAGGATGTTAGAAAACTGCAAATTAACGGCTCAAGCGTGTCGGTACATTTTAATGAGAGAACTCGCAAGGTTATTAGCAGCAGGAGTCGCATCCTGTGAACCACACAAGATAATAAAAATATCATAATCTGATAATTTTGCAAATTATAATCGATAGAAAACTAATATCTGCACATCCATACCTTTCCCTCCTTCACAAGATTTTCAAGATAACACCGACAAGTGACGAACTTGCCTCTTCTTTCAGAATATCAGTCATTATCGTTAGAATGTCATTAAATAAACTTTGTCGCGCTTGCTGCGTGTTAGCCTTTCGCTGCTGCACTTTAGCGTTTTTCTGATGAGCTAAATTCTGGTGATAGTGATCTCTGTGACGAGAAGGGAATAAAATGATCATGTTAATGCAGTTTATTATTACCAACAGAACACCAGAGTAGTTTCGTAACAGTAGAAAATAAAATGTTTCATCTCTTACCTTACAACAGAGAAAAACGTGTTAAACATCTCGTGAATTAAGTCATGGCAGTCCACGTCCAGCATTAGCAGAGAGCATTTACATCGAGAAACTGTTTCCAAGATCTTTGCCCTTCTCGAGAAATAAGGGCTTACAGTATCAGAGAGCTCAGAGAACTCAGCTAGAAAGAGGTTGAAGATATCCTGAAATAAGGATACCACATGTTAAAAATAAACCACCTCACACAACCGAATTAGTACTACTGACGCTGTAAGTTCCACAAAATGCAAAGAGTCTATCTGCTCAAACACTAGTCAACAATAGTAACAGAGACATGTTTATTGCAAAGGAGTTGAAGGAATGTTCATACCCTGAGATACTTGTCTTCAAAAGGGCTCAGGTGCCAGAATCCGAAAAATCTCACTGACACAGACAGTGACTAATAGACTCACGTCGTTATCACGATTCTTAAGAAGGTCATGCTTGATGATGGATTTCTTCAGCGGTCTAAGCTCAGCTTCAAGCAGCTTCAGAGCTTTCTTCTTGCTCACAGTTTCGGTGACTAAAGGCTGCTCGATTTGTGAGAGAGTAGTAGCAGCTTCCTGTAAAGTCACAGTTACATGTGTAAGCAAACTATCAAAGATCTTCCCTATGTCACTACAATAACACTCAATCAACCCTCGGATCACCGATAAAACCCTAAAATCGATTTCAAATGCGCAAAGCAAAAGACAACCCATGAGATACAAGGCAAAAACCCACCACAAACCCCACTCAAGATCAAGTCGATTTCGAAAGGAATCGAGCTATTTTACGGAGTCAATCGAACTACAGAGCGATGAAATCAAGTTAATCGGAAACAAACCCAGATGCTTACCCGAAGTGATTTCACAAGGGAGCCCTTGTTCGGACGAGATGACTGAAGCAAACGAGAACCCATCTCGGAGACAATCTCCGTCGGAGTTTTCTCCATGCTCCGTACAGCGCTAACTGAAATCGAAAATCGAAAAGGAGACGAAACGGAACCCTAGGAAAGCCCGTCAGTGGAGTGAAAATCAAACGGTGAGTCTGCGAGAAGACGGAGGAGGAGGAGAGGGAAGCTTTGGGCGGGAGGGAGGGACCCTTTTCCCTTTTTTTTTTTTTTTTATTAATTATATAAGCGTTGTCGTCATTGGAGACTGTGTATAACACTCCCTAAGTAAAAAGAAAAATGGTTGGATATATGGCCTACTGGCGGCCCAATTTAAAAATCCTCCAAAAGCCTAAATAATTTGTTCGGGTCCAAAACCGGTTATAGGAGGAAGAAGACTGGAGGTCAGAAGTTCCTTGTGTTTTGTTAATTAGCCTAAAGGTTTTTTTGTGTAGAAATCCTTGTGCTTGTTACTCATTTTGTATAATGCTAAACTGAAAGTTCTCTGCATTTATGTTGGATAGAGCACACTTGTTTGGATCAGAAGTTTATGTACATTATGTGAATTTTTCATGTCTCAGCTTGCTCATTATTGTTATTTATTAAGCTAATTAAGTTGGTCATTCAGATTTTGATTTTTGTATTGTAATTGCCACGGTATTGCATGCTTGCTATCAAAAGTTTCTCCATTAGTACAAGTAGATGATCCTCAACTTGTAGCATATATCTTGAGGTATCAAGCTTCGACTTTTTAGCAGTCTTGAGTGTCATACCAAAACCTATACGGCTCATTCATCGATAAGTTTCACAGTAAAAAAAAAAACAATTTTATGATTATACAGTGCTTGTGTTAAACAAAAAATGTGTTCAAAAAAAGAATTACTAGCAGTGCTTATGAGTTAAAAGTTACAAAATCGAAACTATTACCATTGATCAAAACGATTATTAATATCATTCAATAATACAATGCAAATGTGGCAAACAACCAAAAAACAACCAAAGCGATTTAAAGAAGAAAATACTAATAAGGAGTACTGATTATAAGATCAATCATAATAGAAACTCCCTCAATTTCGAAAAGATCTACATTATCAAAAAATAAAATTATTTCAAAAAGATACATTTTTAACCTTTTCAATGCAATATTTAATGGTAAATTGTAAATTTCAAAAATGATAAATGTGATTATTGAAATTTTATTGGTTAAAAGTTATGAGAAATAGTTGATTCATATATTCAAAAAAGGAAAGAAATAGGTGATTCCAAAAAAAATTATTTTTTTGTGCACAAAAAATAATGCATTGATGATCAAAAATTAATAATACATTAATGCACTAATTGTTTTGGCTTTGTTTCAATTTTATTGTGATGTTTTACCTAATCGTTTTGAGGTCTTTTAAAATATATTTATTATCGATCCGTTTTTTAAAAAGAATTCTGTGGCAATTCACAAAATAGGGTGATATCATTTTTGCTCTCCTTGATGTTGGATAAGGCGTCATATTAAAGTTGTATTCGGCACCGATATCGGCTCATTTCGCTGATTTTTCTCTTCTCACCTTTAGATTAGGTTTTCTAAAATCAGTATCTATTGCAACGCGAGAGAGAAAAGAGACATATAGACTATCTTCCACTATCAATCAGGTTAGCTATTATTTTCATTTTTTCTGTCTTTAATTAGCTATTGTCTATGTCATTAGCTATTATAACAGTGTTGTAGATTTGATTTTTTCATTCATTTCTCGATATCTTGATTTACATTTCAATCTCATAGTAAAAGGTTTGTCTTTTATTCAGCATGTCTTGCGCTGACGGAGCAATACACTATATTATTCTAGAAACACCTACGTAACACATGTTGTCGACTTCTACACTGAAGTTTTCAAGCCACGACAGTCTATAACTACCATGACCAATGTAGTGTTCAGTTGAAGATCTACGACTCCTATGTACTTGTTACTCCGGCTACTCTATCCAAGTGAGTATTAATAAAACAAATTGTATTTTGAAATTTTTCATAACTCTTGTTAAGTTAATTGATTGAATTATGTTTTGTTTTACAGTTCATTGGTAATAAAACTTCTTACGGATCTCAACTCTCTTCGTATGATAAGACAAGACGCAAGATTTACGGATATGGTTTTAGAAAACCCTGTAGAAAAACAAAGATCTACAGTAAAGATGCGGGATCCTTATGGTATCTCATGGCTTTTGACAAAGTATAAGAAGGAGTACTCTGATGTCTACAGGCATTAGTGTAACCTTGAACGTCATCTTCCTGCCATATGTGATGAAATGAAGCAATAGGCTTCTTATCTTGATAAACCAGATTTATTTCTTCGAGATCTAGAAGCAAAGAAAATTGTGCTCCTCTACCGCCAACTACAAGAGGCTAAAGTTTATTTATATGTTTTAAAAAAAATAACAATAATAATGAAATTGTGATAATTGAAATACATGAAATGTCACAGATAAGAAATCTCAGGTTTTGTATGATCTGAAAACATTGTTCTATTTACAAATCATCAATCTCTACGTCCCATATTTGATGAAGTAGTGTATATATTTTGTGTGTTCTTTTTTTCTCTTTCTTTAACAGTTGGACAGAATTAATTCTTTTCGACAGTCATTAGTTGTGAATTTATTCATCAATCCGACAATGATTGACGTTCCCGAGTTGGTTGTTTGGAAGAAAAGTGTTGAGTACAATGTCCCTTGTTCTTGAGGAAATTTGTCTGCCCAACCCCAACAATCTTGTTTTTCTCCACAGCTCGCCTTGATTCACAGTAACATAGCAGATTCATTTCGTCAACTGGTTAAGCATTTCCAAACCGCAAGAAATCTATGAACAAGAAGAGACTTGGAATCAGTGAAAAGTTCGCTTGGGATCCCACTCCACAAGAAATCTGGATGATGGATCTCCTTTACAATGCCTTATTGGGGGCATATAAAGTATTGGGGGAAGCAAAAGTAATAGATTATTTGAGGAAAGGAAATGATGAAACAAAAGTATGGATTAGATTTGTAGAACAATGGTTATGAATCGTTTTATATGTTTATGTAATGAAATTGTTATGCTTTGAGGAAACAATAAATTACTAGCAGTGCTTATGAGTTAAAAGTTACAAAATCAAAAACTATTACCATAGATCAAAACGATTATTAATATCATTCAATGAATAATACAATGCAAAAGTGGCAACAACCAAAAAAAAAGAGCAAAGCAATTTAAAGAAGAAATACCAAAAGGGAGTACTAAGTATAAGGTCAAATCATAATAGAAACATACTCCCTCAGTTTTGAAAAGATTTACATTTAAAAAAAAATATTTCAAAAATATACATTTAAACATTTTCAATACAATATTTAATGGTAAATTGTAAATTTCAAGAAAGATAAATGTGGTTATTGAAATTTTATTGGTTAAAATTTATGAGAAATAGTTGGTTTATATATTCAAAAAAGAAGAATTGTTGATTCCAAAAAAAATGTATTTTTTGTGCACAAAAAAATAATGCATTACTGATCAAAATTTAATATTGTATTAATGCACTAATAGTTTTGGCTTTGTTTTCAATTCCATTATGATGTTCTATCTAATCGTTTTTAAGTTTTTTTAAAAAATATTTATTAACGATCTGTTTTTTTATTTTCAATGGCAACTCTCAAATTGGGTGATATCCTTTATGATCATGAGTATACTCCACAAGCAATCATGTTAGGTTTTGCTTTTATTTCATGATTTTTCTCTTGAATCACATATTATCTAGGTCATTATCCTTCATAACGATGTTATTCATTTCTCGATCTCTTGATTTGCATTCAAATCTGTTAAATGATCCATAGAAAAACCTTTGTTTTTCTTGTTAAACATGTCGGACACTTAGAAGACAATGCACTATATTCCTCTAGAACCTTCATATGTACTTCTTGGTGTCAAATTCTACACTGACGCTTTTCAATCCATGACAAACCATAACTACCGTGACCAAAGTAGTGTTCAATAGAATACTTGTTACTCCGGGTACTAGATCTAAGTGAGTACTGATAATAAAGTATTTGGAACTTTGTCATAACTTGCTTGTTAAGTTGACTAATTGAATTATGTTTTGTTTCAGTCGTAGAACTACTTACGGATGGCAACTCTATTCAATTGATAAGACAGATCAAAAGATTTACGGTAATGGATCTAGAAAGTCCTATGAAATCGAAAGAGCTACAATAAAGTTGAGGGATCTTTTTGGTGTTTATTGGCTTCTGAAAGAGTATCAGAAGGAGTATTATGATATCCACATGCACATTGATCCTTGTGAGAGGGTAAATATGCTTTTTATTTGTTTTTTACATCTCCAATGGTATTAACATTTTAAAATTTTTTTATTGATTAGTGTAACCAATTTGAACGTCATCTTCCTGCCATATGTGACTAAATGAGCAATTGGGCTTATTATCTTGACCAATCAGATAACTTTTTGCAATGCGAGGAGAGGAGCAACAAAAATTTGTTTCACTACCGTGAAGGCGTGAATTACAAGAGGTTAAAGTTTCTTAATATTTTAAAATTTTATAACAATAATACTGAACTTGTGATAATTGGAATATAGGAAATGCCATGGACAAAACATCTAAGAGCACCTCCAACAATGAGTATTATGAAGGGTTCTGACTATTTAAGAAAAAAGAATGAATAATAAAATTAGGAGAGAAAACACAAAAAGTTCTAAACTTAGAGGTTTTAGAAACTATTAGTAACTTAAAATACACATGTCATCATGTAAAAAATAGTGTTTTTATTGATTTTAAAAAAGTATGATTGACTAACTATAATACTAATATATATTTTAGAAACTTATATGGTTTCTTATTGTTGGAGGTGCTCTAAGGATAAGTTTTAGATGTAGTCTTCTTATGTTATTGACCACTTATAGGACCTAAAAGAGTAGAAAACTGAAAATTAGTACATTGCCATTCACTTGCACGTCACAACGTTTTTAAGTGTATATATCATTAATCTAGAAGTATTCTATTATATGATATGTAGAATCTTTAATTTATCAAATACAACAATTGGTGTTTCTTTCTTTCTTTTTATGAATTTATATGTGTATATGTTATAAATGAAGAAACTATGCAATAAGGTCATGCCTAAAGCTCTAATCTCTGCTAACTTATTGGTGAGCAAACACGTTTAAAACTCTTTGAAGTGTGGAGCTTTTCTAACTTCTATACAACTGAAATTGGTTTAGTTATTCATCTCTTCTCTTCTATATGTGTTTTGTTGACCCAAGAATGCAATATCTTCAGAGGAAAGATCCATTGACAGATAATGTCGAGATTCTTTTGACCTGAAACGAGGAGACATGAAGATTAGGAGAGAGAGGTCAATCATACTCTGAAATAAGGGTTAACTAATTGGTACTCACCTTCGACGTCTGCTATTCTCCATGGCTCCAGATAAATTAGAAGGATTAGCTCTTGAAATATGCCCTATGTATGAAGCATATTCATGGAAGGCTTTCAAATACATGGATAGGACCGATGGTGACAATTTTATCTTTCCCTTGATCCTGACAACCACCATTATCCGCTATAATTGCTTCTTGATTCTTCTTACCTCCTTTCTAAGACGAGAAAAAGGGATGTAGTTGCTTCCCAGCAGACATCCGCGAATCTTCCTGATCAAACAAAGAAACAAACAAATGCACAAACTTCAAACTCAATTTACATATAAGACCAAACCTCACACCAAATCTCGTCCAAGTGTTTGATGATACTTGTTAAGGCCCAAACCATGTTAAACTAACTATCTTTTGAAGAGCAGAGACCCTTCCCAACAGAATTTGAACTTGTGACCACTTAGACTCCTAATAGGTAACTTGTAACCTCGTTTGATGCTACTTCATATTTATGCATAATTCTAATAATGGTTTTACTTACCTCAGCTCTTAGTTTTGCCTCCAGCCGCAAATTGGGAAGTGAAGGTGAGACATTAATGTGATCATCAGCAGTAGCTACAATCCCGTTCTTAGTTGCATTTTTCTTAGGCGTTGATTTACGAGGCGACTTTCCTTTAGCCATCTTCGTTGGGAGAAAAACAAGAGAAACAACATTTACATAATCTTCTCCAAAGCAATCAAACATTATAGCAGAGTCTTCAACTAAATTATTCCAACTACTAAACTCAAAGCCTTAGAAAATACAGAAATGTTAAAGTTAAAGCATTTCGTTATTTGACCTTGTTGGAAGCTCCGGTCTTCTTAGGGCATCTCCAACCCTACTCCATTTTCAACTCCAAACATCATTATGGAGTAAAATCTTCTCCAACCCCACTCCATTTTGGAGTTAAAAATGAGAGTAATGGCTAGGGTTACTCCATTTATGGAGTAATCTTACCCATTACTCCATTTTGGAGTTGAACTTTTTTTATTTATAAAATGATCCTTTGAATCTTTAATGTTTCTATTTTTACTTAAATAATATTTAAAATGATTCAATAACATGAAATTGCAGAAGATGAAAATGAGCGTGAACTTGATGCACCAATTGAACTTGAAAGAGAAGCTCCACCTCCAGATATTGAAATTGCAGAAGATGAAAATGTCCGATTTCAAAATTTTCTTGCTCGATTTAGGAATATCAAAAATAAAGAAGCTCATTTTTCATTACGAAATGCATTAGTTGATCATTTGTGGGAAAAATATTCTAATGCTCATTGTTGAACCTATATATATGTTGTCTTTTTTAATGATTTCTTGTACTTTTTTAATAAAATATTTAATTCAAATAATTTATATTTTAATTATTATCGTGAACATAAATAATTGGGGTTAATTGGTAAATTTTTATAAGTATAAGATTTTATTTGCAATTATTAATAAAATAAAAATGAAATTATTTAAGAAATATTATTTTTGGAGTAGAAAATGGAGTAATACATTGAAGTAAAACCTTACTCTATTTTGGTGTTGCACCATTTGGAGTAAAAAATGGGGTAATACATTGGAGATGCTCTTAGGAGTCCTATGTTTCCTCGTCTTCTTCCCTTGACTGCTACAAAAAAACCACCATCTCCTGCTTCGCCTTCCTCTTTCTCCCCAGCATCGCACTTCCGATCTCTATTGGACTCAACAACCTCCTCTGGTTTATGCGGGAGCATCATCGACTGCACCAATTTCCGAAGGACATTCCTCCGTGGAGTCTGGATCATCGTCGCACCAATCCCGTCTGAGAGAGATCAAAGTTAGGGTAGAGAATCTAGGGTTTCTAGTGTTGATTTGGGAATCTTGGTAAAAACTAATAAAAGATATAACGTTCCAAAGGTTCAAAAAGATTAACTGTAATATCTGATTTTGGGAGGGAAGAAGATTTTGTTTTCCTTTTTTCCGCTAATCTTATGACCTTGTTTGGATCAATAATAGTTCAGCTATTTTTCCAGCTATTTTAATGTTTAACATTGCGATAATCTCTTTAGCTTTATACCTCTGCTCGTTCGTGAAATAAAAGAGGCAAGTGGGTTTTATTAACTGGACATCTATTCAGATTCTTAATTTACCAGATTATTCCTAATTTCTTTAACCGATTTCGGTGGAAATGTTTACATACATTTATTTGGAATACATCACTTTATTAAATTCCAAAATAAAATTAGCTAAGTGTGACAAACAATATTAAAAGGAATTTATTTTTTTTTTTAAATAAAACAATCTTTCTTCAGTTTTGTTCTTTTTGTTTCATATATCAGAAAATTAAATGAATTTGTAGAGTGAATGATACTCTCTAATTCACTATCTTACTAACAATTCAGTTTTTCATCCTTTTTTAATCTTTCCTTCAAAAATCTATTTTTTGTTCATTATATCGTTTTAAAAGTAACCAGCAATACACATTGAAATGATGTTTACAAAGTTTGATAATATAATTTATCACGTAAGAAAATAACTTTTTTTATCATCGATTTATACAGATTTATATCGACTCTGTGAACCAAATCGGTAGATAATCTGTAGTTAACCAAATTATCACATTAATAAAAGGAAGATAACTTGTAGTTCTACTTCTATGATTCTATCGACTACAATTTAATCTCTGTTGATCGTAATACCGGTAAATCATTCCGGTGGGGTCAAACCGAACGGATAGATACACAAAAGACTAAAGAGGGACAAAACCGTCATACCGAAAAATATGTCACCTGCAACATCACTAAGCTACCGTTGTCTTTTGTCTGCTGCTCATTTCTCACTCCAGCTCTCAACTATTTCAGAAAAGCTTAAACCTTTACTCTCTCTCTCACTTAAAGAGGAAGAAGAAAGCTTAAAAACATGAAGAACCCAGAAAAACCCATACTCCTGTTTCTAATCCTAGCTTCCACCTTAGCATCAACGGCCACTTCAAAATCAACAATAGAGCCCTGCTCCACGAGCTCCACGTGCAACTCCTTCCTCGGCTACACACTCTACACCGACCTCAAAGTCACAGAGCTCGCTTCCCTCTTCCAAGCCGACCCAGTCTCCATCCTCCTCTCCAACTCCATCTCCACCTCCTACCCCGACGTCGAGAACCACGTCCTCCCTTCCCACCTCTTCCTCAAGATCCCCATCACCTGCTCCTGCGTCGACGGCATCCGAAAATCCACCTCCACTCGTTACAAGACCCGCACCTCCGACACGCTCGACTCCATCGCCGGCTCCGTTTACGGCGGTCTCGTCTCCCCCGAGCAGATTCAGGTGGCCAATCCGGATATCGAGTCTCTTGATGTTGGGACGAGCCTTGTGATTCCTTTGCCGTGCGCTTGCTTCAATGGGACGGATGAGTCTCTCCCGGCGGTTTATCTGTCTTATGTTGTGAGAGGTGTGGACACGATGGGCGGGATTGCGAGGAGGTTCTCGACTACTGTTGCGGATTTGACGAATGTGAATGCCATGGGAGCTCCTGATATTAACCCTGGTGATATTCTCGCTGTCCCATTGCTAGGTAAGAGGTTTTAAAGTCTCAATCTTTTTTTTTTAATAGGAGTTTGTGTTCAGACATAAGTAGTAAACTAGTTAAAAGTGTTGAATGTTTTGTTGTTTTGTAATAAAGGGTCTATCACTCTCTCCCTTTGTTTGGTTAGAACGTTCTGAAGTCATCTTTAGTGGCATGAGAGGTGTTAAAGTCTTAATCTTCAGACATAAGTAACTAGTTACGAGTGTTGAATGTTTTGTTGTTTTGTAATGAAACGCTCTGAAGTCAACTTCAGTGGCATAAGAGGTGTGAAGTCTATATAGAAGTTTGTAGTTCAGTGACATGTAACTAGTTACAGTGTAGAGTGTTTTGTTGTTTTTGTCCTAAATCATCATAGCTTGTGGTGGTTCTACTTAAAGAGTGTTGAATGTTTTGTTGTTTTCTATCCTTGCTGTCCCATTGCTAGATAAGATCCACGCACTCTCTCTAAGTCATTTTCAGTGGCATGAGATGTGTAAAGTCTCAATCTTTATATATGAGTTTGCATTCAGACATATACGTAACTACTTTGAGTGTTGAAAATGTTTTGTTGTTTTGTATGTAAGAACGCTCTGATTAGAAAAGTCATCTTCAGTGGCATAAGAGGTGTAAAGTCTTAATCTTGTTATATGAGTTTTGTATTTCAAGTGACATGTAACTACTTCGAATGTTTTGTTGTTTTGTAATACAATCATTACAGCTTGTGGTTCAAACTTCCCCAAATACGCTACGGATTACGGACTGATAATTCCAAACGGAAGCTACGCTCTCACCGCAGACCACTGTGTACAATGCAGCTGTGCACTCGGAAGCCGCAGGTACTTAATAATACCGATTGACTTCTTTTTGTTTTTAAAGTCGAGTTTAGCTAAAACTGAGCTGATGGTTTTGCAGTATGTACTGTGAGCCTGCTTCTTTGGAAGTCTCTTGCTCTAGTATGCAATGTAGAAACAGCAAGTTCATGCTAGGGAACATCACTTCGCAGGAGACTAGTGCTGGTTGTAAACTCACCACTTGTACTTACAATGGTTTCGCCAATGGCACTATCTTGACCACGCTATCCAGGTCTCTACAACCTCGATGTCCTGGTTAGTACACTGACACATCTTTCTTATAAGAATGAGAACCCACTTTAATGAAAAAAAAATTTTGTCTTTGCAGGACCTCCACAATTGGCTCCCCTTATAGCTCCACCTGATACTGTTCCAAAGGAGCTGATGTTTGCACCTTCACCCTCACCTACACCTTCACCCGCACCGGCGTCTGATGGTGTTGTTAGTGAAGGACCCTCCACAGTTGCAGCTGCACCAAGAGGACCTACGGTTGCTTCAAGCAGTTCTATTCCTGGCTATCCAGCTAATGGTCCAGCTGGGAGTATCTCTATAGCTTCTTGCCTGACTAGCTATCACTCACTCGTTGTGTCTTTTATCTCTTTTGCTTCTTACTCTTCTGTAATCTTGGTTTAGTGGAAGGTGATATATTACCATTAGTCTTTGTTAATTATATGAATACTAGTGTGACTGAGTGTGTGATTGAATCAGCTTTGTATTGATGGAAAGCCAGTTGACGGTTTGAAAAGCGTCCGGTTAACTGTCTTGCAAGTAGATAATTTTAATGCTTTGGTATTTTTGTTTTTGATTTATGGGTTATTTCATTAGTCTTTTGGATCCTATGCTTTTTTTTTGTGTGTTTTTTTTTATGTTATTTTTTTTTGTCTGTGACGTTCATTGTTCTATATCGATGGAAACAAGCTCTTGCAAACGGCCATTCAAGAAGAAATTCATCCAAAAATTGTACCAACTGTTTTTTTTTAGAGGAATTTTGCATGTTGGGTAGTTAAGAGAGGAGACTTCCAACGTTTGAATGTCCAAACATTTTTCAGTCAAAACTGTCGATGAAACCATGACATAGCCTACCATTTCAAGAAACCAGAGGCAAAACACAGTTGCCTACCAAATCAAAAACAAGTTTTAAACATATTTTAGTAAATAAACGAGACTTGCATTGTATTTTCCCTAATTCCACCTTGAAATGCGCGAAGTCAGTGTGAGGATTTCTCCTGCTTCAACATTGTTATGTGCAAGTGACTTGTCCTCCTTTAAAACCCCTCCTGATTTTCTCCTTAACTTCAGTTCCTTTGCTTGCATTTGAATCATCTTGCCTATCTTCTCCTTCAAACTCGCCACCTTTTCCAATAACCATGACTCCACTGTTATCTCGACCACTTTCCTTCCATCCACCGTTGGAACACAAACCTTAATCCCAGAGGGCCAGAGGAACCCTAAAAGAAATGTAACCACTGCTAATTAGTACAAGACAAGTCAACACACAGACAAGGTCCCAAAGTTAGAAAAAAAAACATTACCTCAATAACACTAGCTGACGATGAAACCATGACGTAGCCTACCATTTCGCGCATGTTAAAAATGTAACGAATGTGTACAGTTAAATTTATTGTTTACTTTACTATAGATTTTCCAATAAATATTAACCAATAGGTTTTAACCAGTTTAAGTATTTTCAGTTAATGTTTTTGAAAAGTATATAACTTATCAACATTAACTACTAAAAGAACCTTAAAATTTTAGAAATTTTTTATTTTAGAACAAAAAATAAATCTACAAAATTTAACTTTCGGGAATGAAGAGAGTATTATTTATGAAACGGAAAGGTTAATAAACTTTATAATAACCATAACATGGTAGCCTAGTGGTGTTTATTGGATGGTGAACCTTAAAGTTTTTGATGTTTCAAAATACGTAATATTTGTATATATTTCCAAGTATTTTGGACAACTTAAAAATATCTTATATATTTTTGCATTCTTTTAGATAATAAATTTAAAATAATTAATATATTTAAGTGTATAAATCTTGTTTGGATATATTCAGATAGCTAAAATATTACGATTTAGATCGCGTCCGGTTCGGATTCTCTAGATAACAAAATTTTGAACTCATTCGGATATCTAACCAATTTTGGTTAAAGTTCATTACTATTCTTTGGATCGGCTTTGGTTCAGTTTTTTGGATTCAGATTTTTTGTCTAATCCTATATTTTTATTGTGGCAAGTTTTAAACGAAAATGATGATGGTTCATATTATTTTGGGTATGCAACAAATTTTAAACCAAAGCACATTTTAATATGATGTGGCTCATTTAATTAATCATTAAAAAAAGTTCTAGACCCATTTAAAAATAATAATGGGCTGAACTTTAAAAAACGTTACCATTTCAGATTGTCAATCAACACTTACAAATATTCTATGTCGGTGTTGTGACGAATAGAAAGGGTTTAGGGTTAGGAAAGCAAATTTGTTGTGCAATCCATGTTCTCGCTAGGTGATTTCAATAACTTCTAAATGAATCCTAGTTGTATCGAACTCTTGTAATTTTTTCGAACAATATCAGCTACTAAAATCTTACACTTGCTAGAGTAATCAATTGTTTCTCAATTAATATATAAGAAATTGTAGTAATCGCATAAATCAAAACAATACCTCTTTGTTTATTTACAATATATATATGGTAAATAAATAAATAATATTTATTTTATAAGGTATATAATTATATTTCAAAGATATTGACATAAATATATAGTATATTTTAATATAAATATTTCTTGTTGAGACTTCTTAATCATATATTTTTATTAATATTTGTATATTTGATGTAACAAAAATTTAAGCCACTAATCTCAAAATTTTCGATGTGGTATTTTTCGATGCAAATTTCAAAATTAAAATATTAAGGTCTTAATACTCTTTCAATGCAAATTTCAAAATTAACATATTTATGTATTTTTAAATAGTACATAGTTTAAATTAACATATTTATGTATTTTTAAATAGTACATAGTTTAATTTATTAAATAAAAATTCATATTAATACAATTGTATGATTTAAGTTAATTTTATTGACAAGTTTTAGAAATGTTCTTATTTGAAATTTATTTTTGTATTATATATATTAAACATATGCTTTTTACTAAATCTGATTTGTTTCTAGTATTTATTGTTTTATTTTTTGCCTGTATTAAAGCATAAATATAACAAAAAGTTAATTACAAAAAAATTTGAAAAACTGTCGGTAGATTTTGAAGAAAACATAAAAACTTGGATTTTGGTTTTTCTCTATAAAATATAGTTATATGAACAAAACTAGTTTCCCTAAATTATAGGGAATCTATTATTTTTTTAAGTTTGATTGTCTAAAAAATGGTTTTTAGAAAAACAAAAGCCAAAAACTACTTCAAAAACTGGAAACAATCAACCTATAAGTATGATATTTTTTTAATTAATATTACAAACTTAAGGTTATAATTTTTAAAATGATCATTAATTAATATATAGAAAGAATATTGCAGCCTTAATTTGTAGTCGACGAATCAAAGAATTAAATTACGTGTCATAATGTGTAAAAAATCTCAATAATTTCAATAAATGCTTTTGACTCATAGCTTATAGCCTTGTAGGGTAATCTTTAATGCGAATTGATTTTTCATCTATAGGGCACAGTACCTTTTCTGTTTATAGAGATTGGAAATTGGACCAACAGTTTTTTCTTATATAGGATTTTGTGTTTATAGAGGAATTTTGCATGTTGAGTTGTTGGAGAGGAGACTTCCAAGGTTTGAATGTCCAAAGATTCACAGTCAAACTGTTGATGTAAGCAAGATTACCATGACATATATGCCTTCGCGTACCGATCATTCGATTTACCATATAGTATCTAATAATATAGTTTTAAATATTTCGAGACATCTAATACAACGTGCCATTGCCAACGTATCAAGTATGTTTATGTAAGCCTTTTCAAAAAAATAGAGAGGGTATGTTTATGTATGTATAAAAGCTTGAAAAATGTATACATACATAAAAGAATGGATAATAATGTATCTAAAACAAAATTAAGATCCTCGAACGATAGTTACGATGAGGACACATGCATGGCTTCTTCAACCATACTAACGAGGTATGCTTTGGACGTTTTTCCGCAATCAACATTTATTTATTTATTTATTTTTTGATAACTCTGGTATCTGGGCAGCCACATTCCCAACTATCCTCCGAAAGGGGTCCAGCGCCCCAACAGAAAGGATGTTAAATCCGTTGTGGTTAAGACTCGAACCCGGGTGGCGGACAGTACAGCTGTACCTCCTTTACCACCAAGCTACGAGCGCTTGGTTAACATTTATTTATTTTCAAGTTTAAGCGAAAAAACATTTAATTATTTGAGTTTCAATGTTGATATCATGACGACGAGCTGGTTATAAATATTAGATTTAAACTTTATTTTGTTTTTCGTATGATCATATTCAAAATAAGATTGGATATAACTTGAAAGTATGAATGACTCGAGATGCTGAGCTATCAGTATATTTGGATTGTGCTTTAACTGAAAAATCAGCGGAGTACATAAGATGACGCATTGAGATTGAATTGGCTCGTACACTCAAGAATGTTATTACTTATTTAATTGTTTTCTATCTGTAATATCAAAATCACTAACCTATTTATTCAATTGGTCAACCAAATAAGTATTCTATAATTTTACTTTATACATAATTAAATACATATGTATAAACAAGAAGCTTTAATTTTTTTTTGTTTTCATTATAAATGTAGGTAATAAAATAGTGGAGTTGTTATTTTTTTATAAGGTTTACACTTTACAATCGTTTTTTTTTATTTTTAACATTACACTTTACAATCGTTATGCAACTGAAACAGTAATATTTTTTCAAAAAAAAACAACTGAAACTGTGAAACAGTAATCTGGATGGTGCAGTCATTAAAGTGATAAAGGTACAGTTTGTACATGTTAATATAATAAATGCTACTATAAAATATTTAATACGTTCACCTAATACATGCATAATATAAAGGAAGTTTCCTGGAAGTTCTGAAATGTGGTAACTAATTTGGTCAGACCACTTACAGTACTCAGGCCATAGAAATCCATTGCCTTGAGAGTTTTTACTTGATATGGCTACAATCTAGCTTACGTTGACAAGTCTGGGCTCGAAGAATCTTCCTCCTCTTTTTGTCATAGTAATAATAATAATAATATATTGATTTATTTTATTCATGTTTTTTCTTAAGACAGAGGAGATCAAATCAAGTAGGAAACCAAACATAGATTCGATTTGAAGATTGATTTCAAGAGGTGTTTCAAAAAAAAAGAAGATTGATTTCAAGCAAACTAAACAAATCTACATGTCAGTGATTCAGATCAATCAACCACATAAGTTTTGTACAAAAAAAAAAGATGAACAGAAACATGACTTCTTCTATATACATTTACATTCTTAGTTACAAAGAAAACTTCTCATAGTTTTAAGATCACAAGGGCTACAATAAAAAAAAGGCACCCTTTGTTAATGTCATCTTTAACTTTGTCATTTTCATTGTTCACAAAGTTTACCATCCATCTGATTTTGAACTGCTTTCACAGCTGCAACTCTCGCAGCCGTAGCAGCTTTATTAGCCGCAGCTACAGCTCGCATCACGTGCTCATCCACCCGTCTCTGATCCACGCCTCTTCTCGCCATCTCTCGAGCACTCTGCAGTTAATTTTAAATATAGTCAAATTTTAATGTTCCAAAAATCGACTAAGCAGTAAATCGCTCATTAACAAAATAACTTCTGTAAAAAATCAGTTTAAGCGCCACTTAGTCGTCACGCTACTAAAGTTTTACCCTTTAGACCCAAAACAAAAGCATTTTGAATACACGGCAAACCTCAAGTTTCATCATATATAAATATTTACCTGAACGGCTTTATGAACCGGTCCGGTCTCTAGAGGAAGCCGGTTAACGAGATGACCATCATCCCATTCACCACATTTTGCATCTCCGGTTCTAAACCCATACGTACCATAGCCTTGTTTACGACCTTCATGCCAAGCTCCTTCATAATAATGACCATTAGCGAAATGGTAAACACCAAACCCATGAATCTTGTCTCCATAATACTCCCCTGCATACTTATCACCATTCCTACAAACAAATCATAACTCAAAAAAAAAGAAAAAAACAGAGAGATCCGTACATGTAATTAAAAAAAAAAAAGACACAAACTTTATTATTACCTGAAATGGTAAGATCCAAGTCCATGTTTAACACCAAACTTAAACTCTCCGACATAAGAGCTTCCATCAGCACATGTCTGAACACCAAAGCCGTGGCTTTGACCGTTGAACCACTCGCCGGAGTAAGAATCTCCGGTGTAAAACCAGTAAACTCCGTAGCCGTGTCTAGTTCCTTGCTTGTACTGTCCTTTGTACTTGCTTCCTTTGGACCAAGACTCGATTCCGTAGCCGTCGTATCTTCCGTTGACCCAATCTCCTTCGTAACGTCCGTTAACGTAATAGTAGTAAACTCCACTTCCGTGGCTTCTTCCTCTGTTAAACTCTCCTTCGTAGATATCTCCGTTACTGAAGAGCTGTACTCCTTCTCTAACGAACTCTTCCGGTTTGGTTTGTTCCGGTTTCGAATCGCCGATGTACCATTGAACCGGTTTTGGTTTGGTTCGGAGAGTTAATTTTTTACTGGTTTGTTTGATTGCGAGTACGGTTTGGTTGATAACCGCCATGTTTCGCGACGCGAAGAAGAGAGCGACGGCGAGGAAGATTAAACCGAGGAGGAGATTCTCCGATGTACCGGTTTGAGAGAAGAAGACGGCGAAGAGTAAGAAAGATGCGAGGCTGAGGGAAGCGAGTGTGAAGGTTAGACCCGGTTTGATTCGAATTAAACCGGTTCGGTTAATTGATTTACTCTGTTTTTTGCTCCTCCTCTGTTTCTCCTCTTTCTCGCCTGCTTCGAGATCGTTGCGAGAGGCTTCGCTGAAGTCTCGTTCAGTGATTGAAGAGAGGCTGTGAATCGACGATCGAATCGTCGGAGATGATCTGAGAAGCGACGATTGAGTCCTCGTTAGTTTCGATTGGCTCATCTCTCCGGCCAAATCTTCCGACACTGATCACCGGCCAAACCACCACCGCACCACCGTGACGAGCATCGCAAAACGGAGGAGAAAGAGAGAGGTTTCGTTTTTTCACGGCGAAGCCAAGCTCACTTTGCTTAGAGAGATCGAAAGAAAGAGAGAGAGAGAGATGTGAGTTTTGGAGCTTATTTTAATGGAGTTAGATTCAATATTGACCGTTAGATTAAGATCTGACGGTTGATTAGGAAAAGCGAAGAAGGGTAGCCGTTGGATCGTGAGTTTAGGGAAGAAGAAGTCCCGGTCTTGACGGGACGCTTTTTAGCTTTACTGTTGCAGGCCGGCACGTGCCGCCACACACACATCTCTATTATTATCAATATTTTAATTTTTGGTTTTTGTAATAATAATAATTAAACCTTTTGTTTTCAAATTTTAACTTTGCTGAAATATCTTCCCTTTTAGAGGGGAATTTTCTATATTTATATAAGAGTTGATTTGGACTTTGGAAAGAATATTTATATAGGTTAGTATATATTTATAGTAAAAGTATATTCATTTGTTTATCCAGATGAATTACTAAAATGAGACGATAATTAACATGTATTTAATAATAATAATTTAAAAGTAAGATCAACTTTTTAGATATTTTTTATAATTTAGAGAAAAAATAAAAGTCACTTGGTTAAACCCAGTTATACTATTTATAGAGAGATGATTCAATTAAAAAAAAATTGATCATGATAGTTTTTCTACAACAGTTAAACTTTTTGGGGAGGATTTTCTGTATTTATATAAAAGTTGAGTTAGACTTTGGAAGGAATAATTATAAATGTTAGTATATGTTCATAGTAAGTCTTACTTTATTTTTATTTATATAAAAGCGTAGACTAAAATGAGCCGTGTGTAAAAGATCAACGATTCATATTGGGTATAGTTGGTGAAAACTGTAAAGTGTAGGTGATCTACCAAATCGGACGGTGGATATGAATTACTTGATACGGAAAGAAATATAGGAATAAAGTGAAGATGCAGGAAAAAATGGGTTTGGATCAAAATTGTGAATGAAAGCAAACATTTTACCAAACATCCTCGCATGGTGCACTCCGCATTAGTAGTCCTCTGATCTTTTCTTTTCTAATAAAATTCACATGGGATAGTAGTTATATAATGCAGATACATTCACATTTTATATGGAGATATCTACTAGAAAAATATATCTGCTACGCTAGTTTATCTCTGAAAATACTAAAATATTAAACAAAAAGAAAAATGAAGAAACGAAAGAGGAAAATAGAGATAGAGATAAATGGTTATTATTGAGGAACTTACCAAAAAGAGTAAAACACTCTTACAAGTTATAACATTTGCCTTTCTATCATCTTCAAATAATTATTTAATTTAATTTAGTATGATAAACTTATTATTGTTGTATTTATGAGATCCTGCTCTGAGTATCTATTCCTTTATTGCTCTAGTATTTGATTAATTAAGGTAATATCGCTTTCATTAAGATCTAAAAGTCTAAGTCATAAATGCATTCAATTACTTTTAACTTTCGGCATAGGAAAGGATAATCTGACCCAAACAATACAATAATCACATCAATTTCAGTCTTTCAAAGAATATTCAACCTTGATATATTAATTAACTAAATCTAAGACTTGCAAAGACTAACTAAACTAAACAAATCAATACACGAGATGAAAACAATGCCTGCTACTTTACTCGTTTTATAATATGAACTTATTTTATCAACTTGCTTTACTGAATCAAAGTCTATTTTCAAATGGAACCGAAGAAGAAACTTGAGACTATTCTCTCAAACCTTTTTATTTTTGAAAACAGACCATTCTCTTAAACTTGAGGACAAAGTCTCTTCATCTTTAGAGAAAATATAAAATCTTTTGTGCGTATAAGAGATCATTAACGTAGGCCAATGTTTACCGAAAGATCAACACTTCTCTAAATAACAAACTAGAAGATGCTTATTTGAGTCAACGAGCTGAAAAAGGCTTGAAGATGAAAACTTGGACTGATCGATGACACGGGCACTAGTGTAAGGTGTAAAAGGCTATCGTGGGACCGTACCGGCATGAACAAAGTGGATATCCAAATCGCACAAATCCAAATTGACAGAACAGCAGCTTCCAATGTTGCAAAAGCAGTGCCAAAACAAATAGAAATTCAAATAAATTCAAAACACGAGAATCGAAGCATGCCCTTTTTATCATTTTGATTAACACAAGAACTAGAGATCACTAAGAAAACGGAGACCCCACGAAATGATCAACTACACGCAAGGCTGGCCCTGTGTGCTAAAGCTCATTAAACAATAGCTTTAGGAGCCAAAATTTATATGAGTTTAAATGCATCAAAAAAAAATCAGTATAATGGTTTAGGGAAAAAAAAGGTTTTCATACTTTAAACCGCCATCCAACCAGAAATTTAGGGGACCACAAACATTTTTATGTTAATCTCAATAAAAAAAATCAACAGTTTAAAGCCATGTAACCATGGATAATAACTCTTTCATATTTGGAGCCGAGCATGCATGGACCGGTTTTTAAGTTTGCTGAGTCGACTCGTTTTGGGTCGTGACCATGGTAGGCTAGTAGCTCAGGTTTGAGGGATGATCCAGGCTACTGATTTTGTGGAGCTTAGTCGGGAGTGAGAAGAGAGGATCTGAAGCCAAACTGTCTGAGCATCACACCGTGCGTGTCCGGGTACATTAACTTCTTCGCGTTTAAGCTTTGTATGGTTTTTGATTCGCGAGAAACATGTTTTTTTTTTGTCTTTTTTACGTCAGTGCATAACAAGACTCATGATTCGTGGGCCAAGCCGCTCTGGAGATGACGCCACCAAATTTTTAATTGGTTTGGTATAAAACCTTATGGTAAAGGAAGGAGAAAGCTGGCTTCGACTCCACTTACTCTTTGTGGCTTCATGTAGGCCTTTTGTGTCAGCCAAGTTGTTAAAGACTTAAAGTAATTCATCTTTTCAGATAGCTCGTGAAAGTGACTAATGTTGGATTTTTATATAAATCAAGATCCTTCCAATAATCAGTGGCAGGTTACGGATTCTAATATCTAAGGCGTCGCAATGGAAGTCAGTCTTGGGAGAGCTTTATAGTATTTCGGGTCTTCCATGTGAAGTACCAAATCTTCATTCATGACTAGTGATATTTCAAGTGCCCTGTATTCTCTGTTTTTTTCTTTCTCATTTGCAGGGAGTGCATGCACGAGGGACGTGGGTGTTCTCAGTCCTAAGCGCACTAGCATCACTCATCTTTTTCAGATAATGCATGCACAACGTGATTCACGCTGAAACATCAGGTGAGGTGACAAGAAAGAAGCTCAGAATGCGTCACCGAATCAAACCAGAGACCCAAGATTCTCAGTCCTGAACTCTATAGTCACAAGCTCCTGTCATATTATCCTTTTGGCCACTAATGCATTTGTAAATAAATTGAAACATGTACAATTAAGATTGTATGTTGCAAGTTCAGTAGCAGAGACTTGTTCCTTTCTCAATGGAACAATACATGTAAGCAGTTTGTGATGATTTCGCCCAACCCAAAACTAAAACATATTGGGCAAAGCGAGATCCATGAAAAACAAAAGACATTTTTAAAACACAACTTCGAACCGATGAGGAACCCAACCGAACCAAAAAAAACAACGGCAAGTCCCCCACGTTGGTCTCTATGTATCTAAATATCATCCAACAACTAAACTGTATTCATGATTTTTTTTTCCAGCAACTGTAATGTGAAAAGATATATAACAGCTGCTATTTTATTACCTGTCATTTTCAGAGATCATCTATAATATGAACTCATGTAGAGTCTCGCTCCTATGTCGAGCGGACCATCATCTCCACCAACAGCGTGAAGAGCCACAGGAATGGTCGAGAATACTTGAACGGTCAAAGGAAAAACCGCAGGGACAACTTCTTCTCTCTGTTCGGTGGTGTCGGTAACAGACATTGCACTGCATTTAGCAGCGCATGTGTCACTAGGACTCACCAAATAAGCAACCTCTTTCAAGGGCTTCAGATAGCCTCTTCCACCTCTTTTGAATTCGAGTTTATCGAGGATTAAGGTTGATGTCGCCTCGAGCCAGTCTGCACACAAGCCTTCGACTCGGTCGTAGTATATTCTCCATTCAATCTGTAACAGCAACGTAAATAAGAAGAGTTAGATTTACGATAGTTTTACAAATGGTGAATGAATGAGTAGAGACTTACGCCAAGTTTGCTAATGTAAATAGTCATAAACATTGGTCCCAAGTTCATTACTCTAGCTTCGCATGGATACACCTGCAGAGAAGGAAACAAAATGATATTAATTAATCACCAAACGTAAACATAAGAAGCTTTACTTATGATGCAGAAGTTTCTAATACTACTTGCCTTTTTTCTCTTTAGAACACACCAAGTGTAGAGCTTATCACACGCATCTTTGACTCTTCGAGACGCCAGCTTCCTCTCATTGCAATAAGCAGCGATCTCAGAGACCCTTTCAGTGGAGGGAACACCATGTTTCAAACCAGCGACAGATAACGCTTCTTTGCCTTCCATAGATTCTACAGCATCTTTATCGAAATGAACACCAGTGAAGCAGCTTCTCACTGATATTTGCTTCTGCTTTAAGAAGCATTCCTCGGCTTCAAGAGCAGCCGCTACGGCACGGTGGACGACTATGTCAGGGTAGCGTCGAAGAGGAGATGTGAAGTGAGTATAGAGAGGAACAGCTAGTGCGTAGTGTCCCCACTCAGCAACACAGTCCTTCAAGTTCCCGGTGCAGAAGTAAGACGCAGATTGCATCGGTTTCATAGCGTAATTGTTGAGAATGTCTACAAAAACTGCGTCATCCTTGAGGGTTTCAGTGATTTTCTCCAAAGATTCATGGAACCGGCCAGAAGAAGAACTGTCCAACTCCATACCATGCTTTGCACAAAAGCCTTCAAACTCTTTGAGCTTGCGCAGATTAGGTTCTGGATGTCTCCGGAGCAGTGCACTGTCAGGGTAAGCTCGAGAAATCACCTCAGCCGCTGTCATGTTTGCTAAAAGCATAAACTCCTCAACGAGATGGTTTGAAGCCTTTGTAGGGTACAGCACAAACTCATACGGAACTCCATGTTCATCAAAGAGGAAAGAGGGTTTAGAATTCTCCAGCTGCAAAGCTCCATTTCTAAACCTTTTTTGCCTTAAATTGGTTGAAATCTCACTAAGCTGTTTGATAGATCGAACTACATCACTCCACTCGAAAGGTCCGTGCAAAGCAGGCCGGCTATTTGCTGCAACGTCGTGCTTCTCGTCTATAATGTCTTGAGCATGGTCATACGAAAGCTTGCAGCACGATTTTATAACAGTACGACCAATCCAGCGATCTGTGACAACCCCTTCTCTGTTTAAATCCAAGAAGATGGAAAAGGCAAGCCTGTCAACTCCTGGATTAAGTGAACCTACGTTGTCGGACAATGATGGAGGCAACATTGGTATTTTTCTCCGCAGCATGTAAACACTCGTCGACCTAAACTGAGCTTCTGTGTCAAGGGCAGTGTCTGGTAAAACATAGTAGGAGACATCAGCAATGTGAACACCGACTCTTAAAAAACCGCCGGGTAAACTTTGAACTGATAGAGCATCATCGAGGTCTGTAGCCGTTGAGGGGTCGATGGTAAATACACACAGGTCTCTAAGATCTTTTCTTTGCTGAACCTCTTCTTCTGGTACTTCCCAAGGAGCACGTGGAAGACTAGCAAGCGAGTCATGAGAAAACTCAGAATCGCAAACCGAGTTCTGATATAATATCGCACTGATCTGGGGCTCCAGTTCACTGCCTCGGCCAAACATATGCGTAATCTGAGCTAGGGGAAACTGACTCCCTTCGCTCCAGTCCACAATTTGGGCAGCAACCAGCTCTGCCTCGAGAGTTGGATCCATACTCTCAAGTCTTGCTCGAATGCCTCCAGGTAAGGCATGGAAGGGAACGATCAATTTAGTAAACCTAGGGTCTGCAGGCATCAGTTGGATGTAATCATCATCAGAAAGAGACTTGCTCGTTCTTGCATTAGCTTCCTTGTAATGAATCCATCGCTTCACATCCAGCAATCCAACAATGGAATCTCTTACAAGTGATTTTTCAACAACAGCAACTACTTGTCCAGTTGGTCGTTTGTTGGGGAAGGAACTAAGGATGACGCATAGCTTCTCAACCGCAGTGCCATTTCCTGTCTGCTCACCAAGAGAACATGAATCCAGTAATGGCATAGAGTTGCGACTAACACAGTTCTCAGCTCCTTGTCCTATAACTGAACATTTGTTCTGTTGAGCATCTATCTCGCCTCTTTCCAAATGGCTGACACGCTCATCTTTTTCTGGGGGACTGTTGGTTTCTTCAGGCTTGGCAACATTTTCCGTAACAAATCCTTTCATCTTGGGCCACAGTGAGAGCGGATCCAGTTTAACAGCAACAATATCTCCTTCCACCTATATACAGAAACACAAAAAGAACCTCTCAAACATGGGCCAAAAGGAAGAAGGTGGGAAGTATCGTGCTAAATAAACACAAATCATGAAGCGTAATGAAAAAAAAAAGCAACCCAAAACTTACTGCTCGATTTTGGCCAGCGATTCCATTGATTAGAATATCTGTAGGGACTCCATCAATCTTACAGTAAGCCTTCAAAGGAAAAAAACAAAAAAAGAATCCAACATGAGCAGAAGAAACAACAACAAGTCTCTTTAAAAATACAGACGTTACTTCTTACCTCACTGCGGTTATGAGCATTCACCCGAAACAGCGCCTTATAAACTTCACCTTTCTACAAAGAGAAGACCACAATTAGCTTTCTTCGATCAAGAAAATTAATAAAGAGAACATTACACTCAGGCAAACAAACCTCTAAAGCTTGATTGACAGCATCGAGAGACCAATGTGAAGAGAAGATATTTCTCAGTGAGACACACTCATCAACCTGCTGGAACAAGTCAGCATCCATTATAGAAGACAGCTCACAATCCCTAGGGTCAGGGCACGACTTGGACAACAACTGCTTACTAACTTGAGCAGAAGGAACCAAAGGACTTGCAGAAGAATACGGCATAGAGTTGAAAGCAACATTAGACGCTCTCGTTAACTCATTGGGATTATTATCTTTTGCTTTACCATCCGATGACTCTACATGGATGTCTTCTACTACACAACCTAAGACATTAAAGGCTTTGTAAGTGAGGCTACTAATATTCATTAGATTCAAGTAATCTCTACTAAGTATTAACCAATCAAGATCTATCGATGATGCGGATGTTACCTGAGGTGTTCTTGGATCGACGGCTACCTCTGCGCTTCTTCTTCTTATCCTTGTCGCCGTTTTCGATTCGTTCACCAGCTTTCGCTGATTGTTGTTCCGCCGAAACAACACTCTTCTTCATGGATCAAAAGTCTTATATATAACTCTCTAACGAAGCTAAAACCTAGGTTATCTTCCGATCAGATCAAAAAACTCCGAAACGGAAGAAATCGCGACGAAGGAGATAAAAAGGATCTTTAATGAATTAAAGAAGAAGAATAAAGAAAGATGTGATTGGTTGAGCCAAAGAGGAAGAAAACGACCTTAATGATTTTGGTCGGCGGATTTGCGCCGACTGTGTTGCTTTCTTTTTCTTCCTTTTCATTTACTTTCTTTATATTTATTTCTCTCCTGTTTTTTTAGTCGGTTGCTTCATCGTAGAACACGTGTAACTAGAACTTCATCGCACGGCTTTTGAGCTACCCTCTCTTTTTTCTTTTCTTATCAAAGTAGGTAGGTAATATACGAATTTGAGGGTTCATTTTTATATATCACCCCTTTTATTCTTGTAGGTTTTACGTATGTATCCCAAATATTTTGAAATTAGTTTAAGATCCCCTTATCCAGTGTGGAGTGTGGACACATTTTTACACTTCGTCAATAACCGGGGGTCCAGACCGGCTAACTTAAATTCCGGTCAAGAATTTGGTATATATATTCCAATTTTGGATTCAAGAATACCAGAAAACTATAGAAGACAAGCACACAAGGTAAATATCATTTTAAGTGTAGTTTTAACAATCATATTATTTGTTTAATCAGAATTCAAACACAGCACACTACTGAAATCGAGCTGATTCAGTGAAGAGACTAACCAGAGAACACGTCCATATGCACAGGACTTATGCCTCTCTCAGTCTCTTGACAGTTTTTTTTTTATATATTGACATCCTCGATAGTTTCATTAGATGTGTGGTATATTAATTGAACCTGACGTGTTTAATATTGCACCAAAACTTGTTTATATAAACTAGATCCTGTCTCTGCGCTACGCGCGGATAATATATTTAAATTTATTGCGTTTATCATTTTTATTTGTGTACGAATTTTTGTATATTAAATTATATATAACTAATTTTTGAATTTGATTTTTTTTATATATTTTTAGTTTGAAGTAAGTATTTCTATTATATGTAACACAATTAACTAATAAAATATGAACAATGATGTCCGAGATTTTAGAGTTATGTAAAAACCTATAATTATGTATAGAACATAAATTATCTTAGTTTAAAAGATCGGAATCTCATCTCGAATAAATTCACGAAAAGAAAAAGTACTCCAATAACCTACTTAAAATATAAAACCCCCTTTTCAAAAAAAAAAGCGTACCTAATAATATTTTTGTACCTGTAATAGTTGAAAACTGAAAATTGAATATCGATCTAGTATATTATTTTAATATATCTAATTGTAAAATATTAATTGTAATAATTTTTTTAAAATTTTTTGTAATATTACATGAATTAGAATTCTTTAAAATCTAAAATCTATTTATTAACATAATATATTTTTTATTCATTTATTGACGTTACAAAATAGTGAATTAGTTTTATTTGTATATTATTTTTTTAATAATTTAGCTTCTTTTTAAGTAATTTTAAAATTATCAAGAATATAATATATTTAAAATTATTTATTTAAATATATTCAAATATGATGTCTCATTTTTATGTGTGTTTGCGTTGAGCATATTTAATTTGTAGTTTGTATATTTAATAACACCTTGTTGTGTGCTGTTCTATGATTTTAATAAATGTGTTGTCATTTCAATTTTTACTATTAACATGATTTTTTAGTGATCAGTGATAATGTATTTTTAACGTTATGTATTATATTTTATCGTATATTTTATAACTCTTTATGCTGGCACATTTTTTAGAATCATTTTAATTATATAATAGATTTAAAGATGTAAATAAAACTGTGTATGTTGTAAATTTAGACCTTTTAGTGTAACTGAGCACTATCAATTATGAAAATTATATTATGATTTTATTTTACTAATCTTTCTTTTTGTGTATATTTTTGTTTTATTTTCTATTTTTATAATTTTATTGCCTTATTCTTTAATTTCAGAAAATTGCTATTTCCAATTTTTGTTTCATATACCTTAAAAGTCTTCGGTTGATTTTTGTTTGTTTTCTTTCTCCGATTACAATGTACAGTTTGACTTTTTTTTTTTTGTTTGGATCAAACTACTAATATCATCAGATAGAACGGCTTAAACTCCAAGAATGGAGTGAGTATTTATACTAGAGAAAACTGATTTAGCTACTAATATAGTGATATATTATAATATTAGAATATGTAAACTCTTCTTTGTTGTCCTACGCTGGAGATAATTAAGTTGTTGTCAATTGATTCTATATTTGTGATAACTGGAAATACATCTTTATGTCTTCCTTACATCATCCTTAATTGGTTTACGGTTCGACCATTTCTAATATAGTGAGAGTAACATAATATTAGATGGTGATTATCTCCTTCCAATTAGCAATGCAAAGAATGAGAAAAATTCAAGGCGGGACCACTTTACAATTTTGTCCTCATATCAATATAGAGTTAGTTTATATATTACTCTATTTGGTTCAAAATGTAATAAATTTTAATTAAAATATGTAATATATAAAAGTTATTACTTTATAAAACTGTCATTTAATATATAAATTTAATCAATTACACAGTAATTTACATAATTTAATTGACCACACAATAACTAATAAATATAAAGTTACATTGAAATATAAAAAAAAATTATATAGTGAAACAAAAATTACTTTTAAACCATTATATTATAAAACAAAGGGAATATTCAAATTATATTGAAATATTAGAATAGTAAGAATCAGAAAAGCTGAAATCTAAATGTCGATCATTTACGTCGGCCATGCCTTAGACCATCTCCAATGTATTCGTCTATTTTTTTCTCTAAAATAGAAGAATTTCATTGGATTTTTCTCCGGTGTATTTTTCTATTTTCTCTCCTAAAAAGGAATATTCTTGATATATTATTTTCTAAGTTTACAAATAATATTTTTTATTTGTGAAAGTTGAAAAACATCCCAATTTATTTTGGTATTTTATAAAATTATGATATTATTTACACTAAATATTTCTTTTCAAACTACTATGTAAGTCAAAAAGATATAATTATATTTATTTAAATAATATATTACACAAAAAAATACTTTTCGTTATAATTGTTTAAATAAAAAGTTAAAGGATCATTTTGTAAAAACAAATAGAGGAGATGACATGGCAAAAATATAGTTTCTCACTGACTGATTATTTTCGCATACGTGGACAATCTATCTGAGGCTTATATCCTCTAGTTTTAGTTAAAATCTGTAATATTTAAAAGTTATTACTTTAAAAAACTGTTATTTAATATATGGATTTAATCAATTACACAGTAATTTATAAAATTTAATTGGCCACACAATATCCGATAAGTATAAAGTTACACTGAAATATAAAAACAATTTATATAGTGAAATAAAAATTACGTTTAAACCATTATATTATAAAGCAACGGAAATATTCAAATTATATTGAAATATTAGAATAGTAAGAATCAAAAAAGCTGAAACCTCAACGTCGATCATTTACGTCGGCCATGCCTTAAACCATCTCCAATGTATTCCTCTATTTTTTCTCTAAAATAGAGGAATTACATAATAGAGATGGATTTGTCTCCGACGTAATTTTCTATTTTCACTTCTGAAAAAGAATATTCTTGATATATTTTTTTCTAAGTTTACAAATAATGCTTTTTATTTGTGAAAGTTAAAAACCAACCCAATTTATTTTAGTATCTTATAATTATGATATTATTTACACTAAATATTTCCTTACAAACTATTATGTAAATAAATAATGAATTATATTTATATAAATAATATATTTCACTAAAAATATATTTTTGATTATAATTGTTTAAGTAAAAAGATAAAAAGATCATTTTGCAAAAACAAATAGAGTAGGTGACATGACAAAAATATAGTTTTTCATTGGCCGATTATTTTCGCCTACGTGAACACTCTATCTAAGGTTTATATCCTCCTCTTATTAATTGTTTGATATAATGACTATAAATTTTTAATAAAATCTTAGAGTAGACATTATTTAAAGTTACTGAAAATTTGAAATATGTTCTATATCATAAACGCAAAATGTTTAACTTCATGGTAGACTTAGTGTCATAACTATTATTTGGAAAAACATAATGTGAGTGCCTTGACGATATGCATGGGAGAAACATTTGTTCCTCTATTCCGCTCCATGGTGAAAACTAAGCTTTGCGGGCCTTCTTTGTGGTGGTCCTGTGGATCATCAACATTCTCACTATTGGACTCCACCTGGTAGGTGTTTGACGCTTCTTGCACAACACTTGCAGGTCCAATGGTCTGGTCATTAGCTTCAGGAAGATGAGTGTCCTTTGAGAAGGAGTCACCGACAGGGTACTTGCAAAAAGCACAATTTTCTCCAGAGATATTGTCACCACGATTGTTGCCCTCACCCTTTAGACAAACAGTTAAATTTGTAAGTAGTTTGCTGTTTAATGAGACCCAAGTGGCGAGAATTTTATATGAGTTACATGCAGTGCAAAGGAGGGCCCTGGGTTTCTCTGATTGGGGTCAAAGATTCGTGCGACAGTAAATAACTCATGGAGGAAAGAAAAATTAACTCTGTAAGCTTGAGATGAAATGTAGCTCTTCAGAACAATGTCTTGGAGGAAGTAAGGGAGGTTATATTCTGCTGGGTCTTGCTCACCATAACCCTGAAGTAAAGCAAAATCCATGTCAACAAATTTTTATTAACTTACATCAAAATTTAGTTGATGCTCGGAGTATGTCGATGTCACTCACAATAGGGTTGGAAACCTCTGTGGCCCTGGCATAGGTGAGCTTAGTGATAGCTGTGTCGAAGGCAACAAAGACAGCGATTCTTCTCCATTTGCCACCATCATCTCAACACGTTATCTTTAAAAGCATCAAACTTTGAATGTTAACAAATTGGTGAGTAAAAAAAGTCAAAAGATTTTTGAAAAGTTTGGAGGTTTAAGATAATATTTAGGAAACAACCTCACAACTCCAACAGCACTTGCGTTAAAACATATAGTGCATGTGCAGGAGGAGACATTGTCCTGAATATGAACTCAATATTTTGTGTTTAAGTGAGTTATATGGGTTTAATGTCCTGAATATTAGAACGCTTGAGTAGATGTTAAATCAGAAAACGTACTTGTGGAGTGAGGTTAGAACGTAGGCGTTCAACTCCGCTAATGAAACTGCCTCCAGCTTCTGGACTCCACCGTATTCGGTACCACTGGTGGAGTCACTTACGTTTGTGGCCTATGTTGCACCGAGACGGATACGGGGACGGGGGCGGGGACGGGAAACGGCTAAATCTAAAATTTATGGATACGGGTACGGCATGGGTACGTCTATATATATATGTGTATATATAAAAATGTGTATATATAAATATTAAAACCAAAGCATAAATCTCATCTAAAATAAAACACCATAATAATATTAATATTGTCTAAGACTTTCTTTTACATGAGCATTAAAAAACCAAAACCAGAGTTTGGGATATGCTTACTGTGTTTTTCTTAGATGTTTAGATGTGAGAAAGATGAAGAATAAGAGCTTGGATTAAAAGTTTATAACCCTAATTGTATTATACAAGACGTGTTTCCTTTTTTTTTCAATTGTTATCCAAATAAAAAGAGTATGAAAAAGTAAATAATCAAACTTTTACAAAATTATGTCGACTATACATCCGAAACGTTTCGGAAACGTTTCCAAAACCTAACCATGCCGTCCCCAGAAACCTTTGCCGTCCCCAGCCTCTCTGAAACGTTTCGGAAACGTCCCCACACCGTCCCCGCACCGTCCCCGTCCCTGAAACGCCGCTGGTACGCGAGACGTCAACGATATGCCGTCCCCGTGCATCATAGTTTGTGGCACACAACCTGGTAAGTGGGATGTAAGGAGAGCATTAGAAAGACATATGAGAACATGTTATGTCCTATGCACTACAATGAAGGGCCTTACTCATCAAATAAAGTTTGACTTGCTATCACCTCATCGTCAAAGTAGAAGTGTGACCCAGAAGTTGCATTAAGAAAGAGACAACTGCATTACATGTTTCGAAGAGTTAGATACGTGAAGGCAAGTGTCATCCTTGACTGCATGTTCCCACCTTCAGCAGCAAAGTTATGGCGAAAGAAGGATTTGCTTTTGCTCTTCTCCCTTATCATCACCGTCCCGTAGACGAAGCCCATCAGCGACTGCGAGTGTGGATCTCCGGCTGAATAAGCCGCCTCTATCTCCTCCAACGCTTCCTCCATCAACCTATCGAAAGTTCCGTCGCCACAAGCCGGGATCGAGCTCCTCTTCGGATTTGGGTTCGGATTCGCCGAATTCCTCGAAGTTAGAGGAGTCTCCGACTCCGGGATCGTCGCCGCCGCTGTTGAGATCGTTGTTGGAGAGGATGAGGACGACGGGACACGCGTGAACACTACGATCGACGCAATAGAATACAGTTACAGATAAATCAACGATTACGTAGCCTGAGATTCTCATTCTTCCTCGTCGTCCTCCACCTTCTTCGTCGTCGTAGATTCTCAGTGATCAGATCGAGTTTCAGAAGGAGATGACTCGGGAGAGAGAAAGAATATGAAAGGGTAGTTGTTTTTTCGAAACACGAAAGGGGTAGTTACATAGTGAATTGGAAGAGTCAGAGTAGAAGGGTAACATGTTCGAGAAAGAGATGGGCTGTTCTTTACAGGACCACTTTCAATTTTGTTCAGCCCAAATTAGATGTTTTCTTTGTCGAGAAAACAAATGTATGACGTGGCGCATTTCTGGTTTCCTATTGGTTGATTATTTGTGACGACGTAGAAGCATGAGGGGAGCCCTTATTCCCCTTTTAGTATTGTATTCTTCCTCGTCGTCCTCCACCTTCTTCGTCGTCGTAGATTCTCAGTGATCAGATCGAGTTTCAGAAGGAGATGACTCGGGAGAGAGAGAAAGAATATGAAAGGGTAGTTTTTTTTTTTGAAACACGAAAGGGGTAGTTACATAGTGAATTGGAAGAGTCGGAGTAGAAGGGTAACATGTTCGAGAAAGAGATGGGCTGTTCTTTACAGGGCCATTTTCAATTTTGTTCAGCCCAAATTAGATGTTTTCTTTGTCGAGAAAACAAATGTATGACGTGGCGCATTTCTGGTTTCCTATTGGTTGATTATTTGTGAGGACGTGGAAGCATGAGGGGAGCCCTTATTCCCCTTTTAGTATTGTATATTGATACCCGCTATGAGCTGACGATGACTAGCTAGCTATTTATTTGCACAAAACAAAATTAGTAAGCTCAAGAGTCTCCTCGATTTACTAGTAGCAACCTATATCTCACCAACCTTTATCTATCATTCTATCTAGTAGTACTATTAAGCAAAATATTCAGTGCAACAAATCAAAATACTTAGGCTATGAATGTAACACAGTCCAAATGCAGTACATATGCAGATCATTACCAATGCAGATTGAACTGTAATTTTTTTTCCATTCAATTTTTCAAATGCAGAACAAAAGAAAATCTGAAAATCTGCATGCAGGATAAATTTGGTCATTGATTTAATGATCTGCAGGAGAGAAAAGAAAGACACCAAAAACATGCTGAGGGCCAATGAGAATCATTTGTCTTTTGTTTTGTTTTTCTTTTTTTTTTTCTTCTCCAGCTACCAATAAATATATTCATTTAATTTATTTCTTTCACTTTTAAATTCACATAATATTTCATTTCAAAAGTACATTTAATATATTGTTCCATTTTTCATTTTATTAGTAGTTTATTTTAAACGAATTTTATAAGCATATTTTATATATTCTATAAATATTTTAATAGAAAATTATGTATATGTAGATTACATATTCACAATTTTATATAATTTTTAATAATAAATAGTCATGCATATTATTTTTTATATAATCTAAGAATATATGTTGATACTAAATAATTATATAATGTATAGGTAAGGAAACATATATGTTATAGTTTATTTTTTATAATTGATAATATTTAACATAAATAAAATAATATTATTTTTATGGTTGAGGAAAATGATATAAAAAAAAAAATTTAGGATTCAGATTATATTAAATTAGTTCGGATATACCCAAAATAAAATCTAAAATTTAAAATAAAAACATAAAACATATATAGTTATTTACATAGAATGAAGTATTAAATATACTTATTTAAATTTTAAATATTCATTGATATATATCATTTATATTCTATATAAATTTGGACATTCAGATCGATTTTTCTTGATATTTTTCACCCGTTGAGGTTCAGTTTAATAACACTTTCGCTTTGGATATGTTTTATAACGCCCTACAAAACACATCCAGGTATTTATTTTTTTACATTTTGAACTTGGTACGAGTCAGTTTTTTGGTTCGGGTTCGGTTCAAAATTAAGGAAAAGGATTTTATCTCCAGCCCTAATTAACGTCTTTGGATCTTGTTTGTACTATAAAAATAATTAAAGGGATCTTGTTTGTACTATAAAAATAATTAAAGGGACAAGTAATACTCTTTGTTATTTTAATGAATTTTATATAATTTTTAAGTTTCAATATATTTATTATAGTGATATTTTTTTTACGGTTTTTTGTTTTAATTGTGTTTACCTTTTATATAATGTTTAAACTTTTTTGTATTTATTAAATTAATTAAAAAATAATTGATAAGAATTTGTATTTTTTTTAGATATTTAATTTTCAAATTTATTTTTAACATTTGGTTAAATACGCTAATTCGATAAAATAGCTTAACCAGTTAGATCTGCATTTGTTCTGCATGATCTGCATTTGTTCTGCTTGATCTGCATTTGTTCTGCTTGATCTGCGTTTTGGATTTGATCTGCGTTTTCTTGATCTGCTTACCATTCGAAGCCTTAAAATATATTACAAAAAATCCATGTAGATTTACTAATTTAATTTTCATATGTAAAAGCAATCAAGCTTTATGCATATTTTTCGAACAATATATATCGTAATCCATTCTACCTTTAGTATCCAGGACAATTAAGCCTAAAAATGAGCAAATACAATTCATCATATGCTTACCATCTGAATGGACACTGAACATCCCATTGCTTTTAGAATCGATGCATATATTTCCGCAGACTTGATTGCATATTTCTAGATTTATTATTCGATGTTTCATACAAAAGTTTGGGATGCATTGCCTTACGCAGTTATCAACTGCCTTTTTCAAAGAGAGGTGTGTACCAAAAACAACATCATGAACATACTAACGATGCATATTTTTTTCAACATTTGAGGCATAGATGCGGTGTGAACTGATTGATCTCATGAATATTTGTCTTAATTGGCTTAGGCTAGAAACTAAACAGTCATATAATATTCTGAAGCCCATTATAAAAATTTAGAAATTGTTTTTTAAATGGACTCAAATTGACGCATGCATCATTTTAAGTGTAAAACCACCAACAACCATTGGAATCCCCTATGTATTAATCCATAACAACATATTTTCGTAACTCCGTATTATCATTAGGATGACTCTTAGAATACTTAGAAAATAATTTCTCCATACAAAAATATATTATAAATTTTATTAAACTAACTATCAAATTGATTAGTAGTGTACAAAATAATATTTCAATTTTTTCTTAAATAAAATCTATTGAATTACTATATGATTAACATATATATGACAATTAATGATTATGAATAATACATATTTAAGAACAATTTTTGTATCATATCTATTTTTTGTTTAATTTTATATTATTAAAAAATTAAACAATCACGCTAATCATATAAAAATTATATTTTTTTCTTATATGTTATATTTTGAATTTTTAAAAATAATATACAATACTAAAAATAGTAAAAGTCACACATTGAAAATTTTGTGATCAATTTTTTAACATTTTTGTTCAAACAATATACAAATGAACATAAATCATATGAATATGAATTCTCATTAATAGATATTCATATTATAGATATATATATAGTAATACATTTAAATTAAATTATATATTATATATAAATATATAAATATGTTAATTTCAAAATTTGCATTGAAAAATTATTGAGATCTTAATATTTTTATTTTGAACTTTGTATTGATAAATCTCACATTAAAAGTTTTGTGATTTAAATTTTTGTTACAACAAATATACAAATGTTAATAAAATCAAATGAGTATGTCAATAATAAATATTTATATTAAAACTAAACTATATATATATATATATGTGTGTGTCAATATCACTAAAGTTTAATTATATACCATATAAAGTAAATAAATAATTTTTTTATTTATTTGCCAAAAACATGACTGTAAATAAACAAAAAAACTTCCAATACATTTCTTCAAATAGAAGTGATTTTTAATATTGAAAAAAAAATATATATATATATAGATATTATTTCATTTAGAATAAATATTTTAGTCTTGATTTTTATTCTAAGAAGCTTTTAATGAAATATTATGACAAGATTCCAAAAACCCACTTTTGAGTTTGTTCGAATAATGAGAGATTTGATCATTTGTCTAATATTTATTTCTTCCTAATATCCTATCTCACTATCATATTCTTTATCAATATACTCTTATGTAATTCACCGAATTCACAAAAGAAGTTAAAAAAAAGAAACAAAACTCATATCAGTAAAACAGAAACGAGAACGAAAACACAATTTTATAGAAGTAGACTTATGGAGAGACAATAGTAAACAAATTGAGAGCAGAAAACTTAATCCCCCTTTCGTTATTTTGAAATCGACGTTACCTATCTGATTTTTGTGATTTGTGTCAGACACAAAACTTAATTTTATTTTGTGCATATGAAGTCATAAAAATAATTTAAATGAGTTGTACTATGTTAAATCTTCAACAACAATGATACATTTTAGAGACTAATATTTGTATTCGTCATTTTACAATCGTTAAAAATTGTAATGTTGCAAAATGTTAAAACTATTTAATAAACAACACAATCAATATAAAAAAAAACTCATCCGCGCTTGCGTGCGGATTATCATCTAGTTTTTATTTAAATTTTACACAAATATACATATATATATATAGTATGTGTGTACTACATATAGTCTATATGCAACATGAGATCATTTAGTATTGATTTATTTATGCATAAATAACATAAGAATCGTGCTAAGTTTACGTCCTTAAGTTTAATTTTGATACAGAAATTAGAAATAAATTCCGAAGTTCGTTTTTTGGACCATTTATTTTAGGATATTATAAAAAACTAAACTGATGATAAAAATGTGAACGACATGATAGAGATAGACAACTAAAAGAAGACGCAGCATGTGGAATTGTGGTTGATGAATATGGATCTTAATGACTATTCTAGACCAATGTGTAACAAACAAGGCTTACAAATGAAAGGGACATGTATAGTGTATACATTATACATCAATAACATAATACATACTTGCGTATATAATTTCAATACACAAGCTAACAAGTAGTCATGCATATATATGAGAAACACTCCAACGCATAAGCTTACAAGCCTGTCATGTAAATACCCATCTTGTGTCTCTTTTTTGTGAAACCTACTTTGTTGTTTTCTTTTGTAACTGGGATATATTTTTCGTTAAAAAAAAACGCTGGGATATATATATATATATATTGTATTATGGGGAAATTTTACTTATACACTTTGTTTGATACCACAATTCAATTTTACCATCAATCAAAGGACATTTTCACAAATACCACTTTCATTAATGACCAAAAGACAATACTACCATTATCTTATCTTCTCCTCAATCATCGATTCTTCTCTCTTCTCTCGGAGTCACCGAGATCCGCCGTCTCTTTGTCTCACGCAGCGGCGACGAAAGAGATTGCAGAGAATCTCAATTCCAAACCTCTAAAATATCGACTCATTTACGAGATTCAATACCAAGTTAAACTTAACAGCTCAAAGAAGTGATTATCAATCAAAACCGAAGCTTCCATGAGCGATATGATCCTCATCGAATCCAGAAACTTTGGTTCTTAAAGCTATTGAAGGCTGTTACCACTGTTCCCCTTCCGCCATAGCCATCGATGGAAGAAGACTAGAAGAGTATTCATTTTGTTACTAGAAGCTTTGATTGAGATCAGCCCCAATCTCACAAACAATTTTGGTAAACACCGATCTTATTCCTATCTTTCATCTCAGTTCTAATTTGGCACTTGCATGAATTAAAAACTCAACTTTTGTTGTTGTTCTTGTCTAATTCTGCTGTTTTCTAGATGGATAATTCAAAAGTAATTGCAGCTGTTTATGGCCCAAGAGAGGTACTCTATTACTCATTCTCTTAAGATTGGTGATGCTTTTATTTATTTGTGTTTAATTGTATACATGTTCTCGTTCAGATTCAATACAAAAGCCAACAAAAGAATGGTCATATATTGGTATGTATATGTTTGTGTATACTCTTCTTTGTATAAAGCTTTGTGAATTTGAAGTGCTTATGGATACGTTGCTTTACTTGTATGTTTTGGTAGGTACTGTTTGAGTATAGTATGGTATAGTGATGTCTTAATTTACTAATAAATAAAAGAATCTTTGGCTGTATGCGTATAGTTTGGGTTTATCAATCGATATAATGGTCAGGTTCTTGAAACTTAAAAGCTTACTTATCTGTTGTTCCTTGGTTGATTTGTTATGATGACGAAGAACCGGCTTGTTACGCTCATCACATATGTCAAACCTGAATAGCTACGAGATGTTATGTCAGGAGGATGGTAAGACTTTCTTCTATCTGCATCAATCCAGTTAATCAACGATCAAAATATTGTAAGCTTTTCACACTGGCGCTTCTTTTTTGTTAATGGTTTTTTTGCTACAGGTTCTTTGTGCTTCAAATGAAGACCACTTAGTGGTGGAACCATTGCCACCACCTGCTGGAGCTAAACCAGGAGAGCGTGTTTCATTTTCAGGGTATATAATATAGTGTAAATTGGCTTAACACCAAACCTCTTTTGATTGCTTTGGGTACATACTTTGTAACATCACTTACTTAAGAACCCTTATGTCTTAATATTTATATAGAGTCGAAGGAAAGCCAGAAGAACCCTTACTTTCTAAATTTTTATAACTAATTTATAGACCTTTATAAAATGATCTATAAATTATTATAACTGAACTCTAAACTCTTATAAATGATTTATAAATATTTATGAACTCTCTTATAAATGATTTAGAAGTATTTAAAAATATTAATAAACCCTTATAAAAATAACTTATAAACTCTATAACCATTTATCAACTCTTATAATATTATTTATAAACGTTTATAAAATTATCTATGAGCACCTGTATATGATTTATAGGACCCTACTAGATCATTATAACTTTTTAAAGGCTTATAAATTATTTATAAGAGTCTTTTTAAATCTTTATAATTGATTTCTAAATCGTTACAAAATAATGTATAAATATCTATAGCTGAGTCGTAAAATCTTTTAAATTATTAACAAATATTTATGAACTATTATAAATAATTTAAAAGCCTTTATAAATTTTTATAGCTAATATATAAATCTTTATAAAATAAGTTATAAACCCTTACAAATTAGTTTATGAATCATGCCTGATAAATGATTTATAAGTCTTTATAAATTATTTTATGGTTTCTTTTTAATTTAAATTACCCAAATCCTTCTATACTCTATTTTACTTAAAATCAACCATTTCTACTTTGAACTGATGCTTACAATTAGGGACACATAACTCAGATACAAGGAGTTATAAAACCATTTATTAGGTTCAATTTATAAGGCTTTCTAAATATCGTTTAAAGTATAATTCATTTATAAGAGGGAAAATTGCAAACTAGCACATCTGAAGTACACTTGTTCATGTTTACACTATTAAGATGTCCATTTTTAAAAGCACCTAAACTGTAAGGAAACAAAAGACAATTATATCCTCTAATCTATTTCTATTCATGGTGAGAGACGAGATCTCGTCGACGAGTTTTAAACTGCCTCCATGGGTGGACTACATCATCTTTGTCGGTGGACTACCGTGCTCCGTCAGATCAAAAGTAGCTGGATCATAATCGACCATCTATAAAGTTTATAAAACACATATAAGTATTTATATAACTATTTATAAAGGTTACCATTTATGAACCATTTATAAATTTTATAAGAGCTTATAAAACTTTGTATCAACCATCTATAAAATTTATAAAACACATATAAATATTTATATATCTATTTATAAAGGTTTATAAAACTATTTAAAAGGTTTATAAAACTATTTACAAGAACTTATAAGCTATTTATAAGAGTTTATACATTTATTTGTAACTGTTTATAAATTAATTTACAAGGTTTATAAATCTATTTATAAAAGGTTATAAATCTATTTATCAGGGTTTATTCCAAGGATTATAAGAATTTAATAATATTCATAACACAATTTATAAGAGTATAAATCAATTTAGAAGTGTTTATAAATCAATTTAGAAGTGTTTATAAAGGATCATACAAGCCACTCTTTATGACCTGAAGGCCATCAAGATTCAAGGTTTTGACAGCAACAGTAACGCCAGTGCTAGGCTTAACAGGAGCAGTTCCGTTCTCCCCCACCCATCCTTTAAAGACACAACCAAAGCCACCTTCTCCGAGAAGACTTTCGGGTCTGAAATTTCTAGTAACCAAATTGAGATCAAGGAAAGTAAACTGCTTGAGGTGAGAATACATCTTAAGCTTTTCACTGATCATAGGAGTGGACAAAGAGCTTTCATAATTGGTGGTTGTTGCTGTTGTAGAAGAAGAAGAAGAAGAAACAGGGCCAGCTGGTTGCTCATTTGATTTCACAGATTTTGAAAGCTCTTGTCAATGGTCTTCCAGGTTTAGCAGGATAATGCTTATAACTTTTGGTGAAATATTTTTGAACTTCTGCCATTTGCAGCATATGTGATCTCAGCTCGAGCTGGAAGACCATTGACAAGCAATTCAAATAACCTGATCTCACAGTAAGAACATCTTGAAACTGCTTTGTAGCTCCCATAAGTTTTGTTTTCAAGTCATCACAAAATGTTTAAAATGTTTATAATGATTTATAAGAATTTATAAAAGGGTTTACAAAATCACTTACAGGTGTTTGTAAAGATTTATATAGAAATTATAAGGGTTTATAACGGGTTTATATAAGATTTGTAAGGGTTTATAAAAGGTTTTAATAGGTTTTGAAGAGTTTATATAGGGTTTATAAAAATTATAAAGGTTTATAAAACCATATAAATATTTATATAACTATTTCTAAAGGTTTATAAAACCATTTATGAACCATTAATAAATTTTATAAGAGCTTATAAAGGTTCCCAGTGTGCTTTGATAGTAGTCCCACAAGTATATCCCTGTTTGTTATAACCTGTAATTGCAACCAGGAACGTGAGATATGTACTGAAATTAAATTTTTCTTCACCTCAAGTTTGAAATTCCTAGCCAAATGCTCAAGTGAGAAGCATAGGTATGAACTTATAAGCACATCATGAACATATCTCAGTTGAAATTAGATTTCCAGAATACAATGTGTACAGAGGGAGTAACAAACGTTTTTGGCACGAATCAGGACATCACTGGCAGCCATCAACCCAGAAGAAGGCACACGAGGCTGCTGGATCATTGCTGCAACATATCGTTTCAAACATTTGAGAATAGTACAAATACTGAGAAAAAAGATAGTACAAATACTGAGAAAAAAGATCTTAAATCATTCACAAAGAGTTAAAAAACTAACAGTCTCGCCATAGTCACGAGTAGTCCCTGTGGAGTTGATGTAAATGTATACAGGCTCCTTGGGATCCAGCCACTGAAGATACATTAGCTCTGAAACAATGAATCAATTGATGTGTCAACTATCAAACTCAATAAATCATAGTATTGCTCAAGTCAATTTTGAATACATCACCGTTAAACTTCCAAACTCAAGAACATAACGAAGTTAAAGCTTAATACTTGATGATCCTTTAAATAGTCTAGGAATCCATCATCTAGGGATTGGAATTGGAAGGGATGAGTTCACCTGAGCAGGCGAAGACATGAGCTGAGGCGAATCGAAGATGTCAATATACGGCGGCGGACTCGTAAGAGGAGGCGTTTGATCACCAAAGGCTTAAGCTGCTCGACACATTACGAGCTCTCGGAGCCGTCGGATCTTCACCAGATTCTGAGAGATATCGTCTCGTTCGTCTGAGCTTGTAGATTCTGTCAAATCTCGCCGGAAACTCGTCAACGTCGTCAGATCTTGCCGGAAACTCGTCAGCATCGTCAGATCTCGCCGGAATTGGTCAACGTGAAGAATCTGAGATTTGGAAAATTTGACTTTGAAGAAGGCATATGTTTATGTTTGATTAAATAAGGGTATAATGGTACTTTAGTCATTAAAATTTTAGTGGTAAAGTTGAAAAGTGTAAAGTTGAAAAGTGGTATTATGAAAGTGGTATTAGTGGCAATTTCCCTATCAAATTATGGTAAAGCTTAAACGTATCCCTCAAGCATGTAAGAGACTACAAGGTTGTGACTTATTAACATCCCACATCGTGGATGTATAATGTCTTTAGGCAATATATACCTAATATCACACAAGTAATAAATGGAACATATACTGATTAGAGAGCCTGTCCACTTAGGACATTAAAATCGTCCAATAGAAAGTTGTTTATTTGACACGTCATCTGGACTTCCTGTTTTAAAAAAAAAATCTGGCGTGAATTGATGTTGGGCCATTAAACCCATCGTAAATAATAGACGGACATACGAAAATTTCTTTTTTTTTATCTATCGTGAAATGATGTTGGGCCACAAAACCCACCATAACTGAGACACAGATACACGGGATTAATATTACTCGAGCTTGCCTTCTTCGATACGAGAACCTTTGCTCTTCCTCTTCTTTGTTCAGTTTCATGATTTCATCCTCGAACATCAATACCTCCTCCACTTTGTCTCTCTTTAATCTCATTAATGGATTCACTTTGTTTTCCTCCTTCAGATTTTGTTTATAAAACTCTCGATCTGAGTTTTATTTCGATCAGATTTTGTTCTACAGTCTCATTACTACATCGCAATTGCAATGAGTTCGAACGGAGAAACCCTGTCGGAGAAACCAAAAGGCGTTGATGCTGACTCCTTTCCCGGACCGATTAAGCCCACCGGTACATCCTATGTCTCTTCTGGCCTCTCGAACGGCGATCCCCACTCGAAGAAAACCAAAAGCGAAGCGTCTGTCTCCTCCGGTCTGATCAAACCCAGCGGCAAGACCGGTGTTTCTTCCGGCCTCTCGATCGGCGTGCCTAATTCGAAGAACCCCGACTGTAAGAACCTGATCTTTTGGTTATCAAAATTATATACTCCGTTTGATTACCGGAAAAAAAATAGAGTATGAAGCTTTTGTGATCTAAAACAATGAGATGAACAAACTATATATTTTATATTGTGGTTCGTTTTGTTATCAAATCATAGAGTCCGTTTGATCACCAGAACAGTTATTGAGTCTAGAGCTTCGTGATTGAAGACACTGATATGAACAATATTTTTTTTTATTATATTGATGGTTTAGTCTACAGAAAATATAAACGCATTGATGAATTCAACGCTCATATTGCACTGCAGGTACGAAGACCGGTGTCTCTTTAGGCGTTAGAGGCAAAGCCGCTGTCTCCTCTCGCGCCAAGGGAAAAGCCATTGTCTCCGCCAAAGCTGTGGAAGTGATGTCTTTCAAGGATGTGAAATTCGGAGCTCATGGATGCGAGTTGAGATTTCGGTTGATCCATTTATGGGAAGCTCGAAATGTTGTGACGAAGACGCTTATCGGTCTCGAGATGTTTCTCATTGACCAAGAGGTATAAAGTGAACTCTCTTTTGCGGTTTAGTTTAAAAAAAATTGTTTAGTCGAGATGCTACTAAATCGTTTATATTCAAACTTAGCGTTCTATTCTTTGGTTCTTTTAATGAATTTGTACCAAGTTTTTGCTATTGGTAATAGAACCATAACTTTATTTCTGTTGTTGATGCATTGCGGTTTGAATATCTTTAATGTTTGTGTTTATTTTTCTAGGAGTTCCTGTCTAGCTTCCTAATTTAATTTCTCTATTGTTGATAACAGGAAACTGTTATCCAGGGCTTCATTCCAGCTGGGAGGATAGATACTTATCTGCCACACATGAAAGTTGGTGGCATTTACAGGCTTAACAGTTTTTACGGGTCTAATAACAAGACTCTGTATCGGGTGGCTGAACCAAGTGTCACCATCACCTTCTCATCGTATTCTGTCCTCTCTGATCTAGAGGATAGTTCGGTTTGTTTCCCTGAGGACCGTTTTCGGTTCCATGGATATGAGGAGTTCGATGCTGCCTGCGACTTGAGAAGGGATCTCTATGGTAAGTTCTCACTGTTTTATAGTATAATGTTTAATCTAACCTTAGATGATGTGTTTAACTCAAAACTAATATATTCAGCATTGTTTGGCTAGGATAATGTTCTGATACATTCTTAGATATTAAGGTTTCATGGTGGGTTTATAAGATATAAAGCACTAAGTTTGATTGTTTATTATGCAGATTATGTTGGTCACATCAAGCTTGTGAATGGGCAAGTTCTCAATGACAGTCTCGTGCTAGATGATGCCGAGATAGCTTCATCCCGCCGAGTTTTGCTTCATGTTCAAACACATGAGTAAGCTAATCTATATCTTTTTCATAATCATATATTGACACTCTTAACAAACATTTTTTGATGTTATAGTGGTCCGGTGATGAAGTTGTACCTCTGGGACAAGGCTGCCTCTGATTTTAGTGGAAAATTTAAAGCATCTGGAGGAGCTGCAAGTGTTATTTTGGTCACCACCTTAAACCCGAAACGTTTTGGAGGTTCGTATCATCAGCTTTTTCTTATGTTTTAAGAAGTTACATAGGATGGTCAATGGATTTTATCTGATTAGTTAGCTTTGAGTAATAGAACTGCACTTGAATGAATTTGGGCTTATTAGCTATAAGACATTTGAAAAAGTTTGTGAGGAATTAAGAGATATACATAATTCTACATCTCATTTTACATTATAATTTAGCATTTTTATTATAACATTGGATCTGTTATAGGTGTCCTAACTCTCTCCTCTATGACGTCATCACGGGTATTTCTGGACAGTGATGTTCAAGCAACCCGAGATTATCTCACTTGGTAAGCATTCGTGTGTTTAGATATTGTTCGTAGTTATCCTATCGTTGTCTGATGTTTGGACGTTGTCTTCAGGTTGAACTCAAACATGGATGTTGCTGATATAGTTTCTGCGGAAGTTGTCACTAAGACTGAGACAGTGACCATAGGCGAGCTCTTCTCCTATATGAAGCAGGAAGCTGCCAAGGTAGTACATACGAATGAGTAACGCACCCATTATGATAGACTCAGATTCTAATATAATTATTAAAACGTTTTGCAGGTTGCTTGGTTTGAGTGCATAGCAACAGTTGGTGATGTTGTGCACGGATCAAGATGGTATTACATAGGTTGTGGTGTGTGCCACACTAAAGCAACCAAAGGACCTACCACCCTAATGTGTAAAAAATGTGGGAAGAGTGATATTGTTGGTGTTGCACAGTAAGTGGTTCAGATTTACTTATACTCATACTTCAATGCATTAATTATAAAACTGCTCATGACACAGGTACCTAGCCAAGATATCTGTGTATGACAATGATGATCAGGCGTGTTTTGTGCTCCTTGGTGATGCTGGTCAGGAGTTGACTGGCAAGAAAGCTTCTGAGTTGGTTGATAGTTATTTCGAGGTAATTACAAACCTGTATATCTTTGTTATTTGAAACTGTATTTTCTCAAAATAGTTCGATATATATAGTGACAATCGTTTAAATGTATGTTAGGCCAATGAGAATATGGGAGATGATCACTTGGTTCCGGTGCCTCAAGCTCTGATCAATACCATAGGACAGACTCGCAAGTTCATTGTGAAGGTATCAACTCACAATTTGACTGGCAAGACCCAAAGTTTGACTGTGACAAAGGTGCTCATTCCAGAAGATCCAGAAATTGAAGGCAATGTAGAAAATGTGACTATACCAGATGCCCAGAAAACTTTGCAGAATGGAATTGCTGAGGATGGTCCTTCCACACGCTTTGAAGAATCTGGTGGTGAGAGGGTGAAAAGGACTGCTGATAATGTTGAGGCAGAAGATTCAAAGCGAGCCAAATGTGGCTAGGATGTATGTAAGTGATGGATTTATGGTGACTAAGAGTCTATGCTTTGTTTCTTTCCAATTTAAGACTTTATCTTTGCAATATTGAACTATCTCTCTTATAAACTTTGTTGGTTAAATTTATGTTTAATAATTTCTTTCTTTGAGTTTGATGATTTAGTTTGTTGGTTGTGATGCTTTCCGAATTTAATTGAAGCTTTTGGCTTTTTAGTGTGTTGTATATTGTATATAGGCTTTGCCGTATGTTATGAAATAAATCTGATTTTGTATCATTTTTAGCTGTTTTACGTGTATATGATATGGGCCGAGTATCGACTAAATGCAATGCATTGCGATCCACACATTACATTTGCTTAAAATTCTGATTTGGGCAAGTGATAAGACTAATAATGGATACAACTAACATATCATTAGTTACACTTACAAGATTAATGATTTTTCTTCTTATTTAAATTATAGTAGATTCTTCTTTTTAAAGGATGTAAGTTCATTTCTTTTTTGCAGCTTAAAATTTAGAGTGAAACTATAAACATCTATATGTGGTACATTAGTATTTCTCCACTTTGCAGAAAATTGGACTTTAAAATAGAAAGTTGGGTTTCTTGCAATCTAAGGGATTCATAGTGACAACTTGATTATTTTAACATATAGGTTAAAACTAATTGTTTAAAATGGACTCTATACTCCGGCTGTTCCAAGACTCATTAGCATCATTAACATGATAACATTTTTCTATTCTATAACACAAAAACAAAATTAATTAATTTTAATTTTTTAAAAAAAATTATATTTAACATTTAAAATCCTTAAATTTATAGGCACCCGTTCATGCGTTCTTATGATTTTTTTGCTTCTCTAAATAAAACCACAAACCCTTCAGATGATTATGTATGATTTATTGTTCACCCTCTTTTCATATATTCAAAATTCTTTCCTCTAAATTTTTGTCAAGATATTGAACTTACATGAAAGATGCGTTGTAAATATAGCTTTTGGCCAAAGGAAATCATCAAAAAAACATTAATAAAAGGATAACAAGATCACTACTTACTTCCCAAGTTCAAACTTTGTAAGTTCTTTAGGGCAAATTTATCAAATGATATTGCATATCTATATGAACTAAAAGGAAAAATACATCACCACATTATCCGCCCGTAGGGCGGACACGGACCTAGTATATGTAATGTGGCAATCTTCCACTTTTAAGTTAGCTTTTTAGTGTGAGTTAGATACATCATTAATATAGTATCAGAGTTCATGTTAAAAGCTCAACATATGATTTTCTACGTAAACAATTTCCTACTTATGTAACATGTACAAATGGTCCATATTGTTGTGGTATGTCCGAAATGTTAGGTTTAGGTTGTTTCCGTTGGACAATTTTCCATCTACATCTTGAGAGGGGCTATTAACATCCGAGATCGTGGATGTATAGTATCCTTAGACAATATATATGTGATGTGGCAATCTTTTACTATTTTTTGGGTGTGAGTTAGGTATATGACTAATATGATTATAGCGCAAAAAATAAAGGTGAAACATGATTTATTACTCCAGATTAAACTGAGAGATTGCCGGTCAAGTGAAATTTATTTATCTAACATTTACTCTAGTTATTATTTAAACAAAAGAAAACTCACACCTATTATCTTGCTAGTTTTTATGAAAGTAACGTCTTTTTTTTTTGCTTTTTACTCTTTTTTCATTTTTTTGTTTCTTTCCACTTCCACTTTTTAATTTCTCTCGGTTACTCCACATATTAGTATATTATCAATCACACTCTAAATCCTAGTCAATCAAAATACGAATACTTAACCAATAGTATTAAAATTTGGTAACAGACGCTAATGATGCCACTGGAAAGATAAAACGAAACCATTTGAAATTCGCATGTGAAATGTAGCTTTTACTCTGAAAACTAGGGTGTATAAAAAGTTAAAAATATGACGATATCGAAGATGATTTTTTCTTTCAACGAGACCCCACGCACGTGCAAGTGTTATCCACACGCTTTTTTGCCATTCATTATCTCACTTTCTTTGTTTATTAGCAGAAAGTTCAGTTCACTCATAGATTTGCATTCTCTTTCGCAATCGTACGCGAAGGTTGAGCACAACGCCAGAACGTGTTCATCTTGATTTTTTGTGTCTTGTCGTATTCTTACTTTTCTAGAAATTGATCACTCTTTCTTTTAGTTTTATTGTAAATATAAATACGTTGTCTATTAATGATTTAAAGTGTGTTCTTGTCGGTTTTTAATATAAAAATTACTGTCTTCCTAAGTACTATACTCTTTTATCTAAACTCATTTTAATTCTGTTGACAAAAAAAAAACTCATTTTAATTCTTTTTCTCTAGAACTGTTCAATTGGGTTTCTAACTTTTTTAATCTGTTTTTTTAACTTATTTAATATATATATAAAACCCATTTGTGTTAAAAAGACTATTCATAATCTTGATTTTAGGAATATCATGTGCGAAAAATAATAACAATCGTTAAATAGACTTTATTTTATATTCTTAGAATTACATTCAAGAAGATGTATATGTCTTCTTTATACATTTAGTCAATAGAATAGCGTACATTCCAATCTTTTTTGTAAATTTTCAAGCTTATGATCAATAAATTTGATATTCAATAAAAAACGTATTTGTCAGGTAAGCAGTATTATTTGATCATTGTATAGATATTTGTTGATTTATAATGATTAGATCCATACTGAATAGCATCTTCATATAATTTTTGTATATTGTTTATAACAAAAATAATACCCACCACCACCACCAACAACAAAATAATAGAAAATGTTTTTCTTCTCCAAACATTGCCAGCATTTGTCCTTTTCCTAGTTAACTTCTTGTTTTGTAATATCTCACTGCAATACAAGAAAATTAGGTTAAATATATATTCAGTGGATACGTTATGATAACAATACATATTTTATCATATCGTATCCGGTCATATTGTTTTTTTTTTGGAATATTTTGATGTCTGTATCTTTAGCAGGTTAGAAAATGGCTGAATGTCGACCCGACTTGCCATGACATTGATTGGAGTATGGAAGCTAGAAAGCTAGTCAAAAAGGCAGCATATAAGATTTGGAATCCATCAAAAGCGTTTATAGTGATAAATTTTGACGTAATATTCAAAAAGAAAAAAAAATCGACACTCTGAGCCTGACTTCTTATTTTCCATTTCAATCAAATGTTGAAATCCTATGAAATTATTTGACAATTTTGTTAACAATATAAATTAAAAGATAAATTTTAAATTTACTAAGTTAACACAAAAGTTTGTGAATCTATTTTTGATAGATTAGCTTGAAAATGTGTGTTTTGATTGAAAGAATAACTTCATTATTGGATAGTACCCAACAATAATAATAATAAGTGGGTAGTCAAATGTCTCCATCTTGCAAAATCAACACAAATGTTAGGTTTCTGGTAAACCAGATTGTGAGCTTATTCCTACTTAATTATTCCGAGCTGAAATGATATTCGATCCCTTTAATTTTGTTGTTGTTGCTTTTGTATAACTTATACCTTAATTAAACCCTAAAGAGAACTAGTTGACATCGTGAACCACAAGAGCAATGTATTACGTACTCAGTTTTATTTCTTTCAAGTCTTGAAATCGGTTGAGTCTAACCAACCACTGAATAAATTGTAATGGCCAACCAGGAGCGAAGCCACGTTGGTGGTTAAGGGTGCCCGTGCACCCATTATGTTATAATAATTCTCATGTTTTGCCTAGCAATTGTATCTCAGTTAGCTGAGTTGGCAATTAGTGCACCCATTAATCTATCAGTTCGTGAGTTCAAGGCACCCATCACTCCAACTTTTTATATATATATGTACAGATAACATATTTTATTTAATAAATGCACCCATTAAATTTTATTGCTGGCTTCGCCCCTGTGGCCAACCAATAATCGTAAAAAGGCTGCCTAAGTCCTAACTCCTAAGTTCCTAACACACTGACACGGCCTGCCATAGCCTTTTTGCCTCCTTTTCTTATCCTTTTTTGAAGGCCGAAACATTTTCTTTTATGGTGATCCTAATTTGCCGATGGATTTATTTGGCGATCACTCATATTCAGATAAGTTATTAAATCTTCTCGATCTATTCTTGATTGCCTCAAAGATGATATAAAACTACTATAAATTCATTTATGCACCATATCTTATAATGTTTAATTTATAAGTTAAATTATGCATCTACATAATCTCATTAGTGGTCATCACCTGACGAAAACGAATGTGACTAGTCTCTTTATGTAAAAAAAATCTTAAGTGAGTAGATGAACTTGTTTTCATGTTGTGGAAAGATAGATATCAAACACAAACACACTGGAAAATTACACGATCTATGGAAGAACATTAATTAATAATAGGGTTGGCCTAATCAAGATAGCCATCACACCTTAACTAAGGAAACAAAAACCCCAATTACCAATACAACTCAACATGAGAAATAAACAAACCCGACGTGAAAAGATTATTGTCGTCAGACAATTACAAAGAGATGTGATTTTCAGTAAATTATAGTAACTTATATATATTCCAGCTTGAAACAAAAACTCCCTTAGATGAAACCCTCGTTCTAGAAGGTCTTGAATGGCCAATACGTAAATATCAAGGCTAAGGCTTGCGAGGTGGGCATTGGTAGCATTTGGTGAATAGACCAAAAGTGTCGATCTGACGAACAAAATTGACCATACTTGCCCATCCTCCGAACCCGAACCCAACGACAAACACCCAAACCACAACAAATATGTTGATGCAGTAAGTACCCATCCACCCTCCCAGCACTCGTGGCGGTCTCTCCACTGCGTTCTGTTATAAAATAAGTAGATGATTTAACCCAAAAATTAATTATTAGATGTATTAAGACCATCTTCAATCAACGGAGACTTTAGAAGAGTATTTCAACATTTTATTATTTTAATAAAAAGAAGAAAAGAATGTCAAATGATTCTCTCCATTGGTTTAACTTTAAGAGATTTGTTAGAAACACTCATACCATGTATCACTTTATAATTGGTTTAACTTTTTATTTGATTATGTTAGAATTATTATTATTATATTTATAAGATACCAAAATACCATATAATATTTTCACACAAATTAAATTGGTCTAACACATCTTTTATTTTTCTATATTATATAAAGTAATAAATAGTCGTCGAAATGTGAAACTATGTAACAAATTTCTAAATTAGATTCTCTAAACAATGTTTGCTAGGAATCTAGTATCATAAATAAATTATAACCAATTGACAAATCCATTAACAATGTCTCTTATGAAAAAAAAAGAATATGTGAAAAAAGGAAAAAGATCTAACCTCTCTGGAAGGGGCAGGAGCAAAAGTAAGCATGTGAGCCAAAGCAGGGATGATGTAGACAGTGAAGCTGACAAGGAGAGATCCGACCGCAGAATTGATTGGTCCGAAAAAGGGGAAGATGATGGCTAAGAACCATATGGGTAAAACCACTGGTAACCTAGCCATGGCTCTTTTGAACATGCTCTTAGTCTCATGCACACCTATCAGTTTCTCCCACACAAAATATAACGGTGTAGACGCAAAGCCAAACGTTATAAACTGATGGATAAGCATAAGGATCACCGCGGTGTCTCTGAAACCGGACTTCGGGAGTAGAGAGAGTGCATTGGAATGAGTTAGCAATTGATCGCCAAACGCCCAGTAAACCGCAGACGCAGAAGGTAGCGTTAGCGTTAATACGTATATAGTCGCTAGTAGATATATCGCCTTGAACTTTTGCGGTTTCCACATGGCATGCATTATCTCCCTATTTACATCATTTTCGATACATAATTTAATTAACAAAGCATAGAGCAACCTTTTAATATAAGAAAAAATGCTTACACAGTGACGGCATGACCACCAAAGGTGTAGAGAATGTTGGTGGCTCCGGTAAAGTAGAGAACCATTGTGGTTGGACCCGAGTGTTTGACATCCTCAGCCTTTTATACATTAAAAAGGTTCAAAGTAAATAACAACGAGACCAGTAGACTAAGAACTTTACAAACTAATTAAACATGATTTTGTTCTTAATCACAAGACCTGGCCGTGAAGGAGAGAAGCAATGGTGAGGTACCAAGAAGTGTAAGTGGTCATAGCGAGTCCCAGGAATGACCAGATTCTATAGTTATGGAACGAAGGAATAAAAACAGTTGTTGCACAACACGCTCCAAATATGTATGTCCATGTCCTCTTGTCCAATTTATCATTGATATAATATATATTGCTGCAGATTATTCAATACTATTATGTAAATATCAATTGTGTCCAAAGTCAAAAAGGAAATAATTTTATATGATAATAAATAAATAAAAAGAAAGAAATAATTATATTAATTTACCTTGCACAAGCAATGAGTTGAATAACGGATCCAAAGAGAAGAAAAGTGCAATTAAAGATCAGTCCAATGTTCCTCCAGTGTTTCCCCAGCAATCCATCCAACACCTCAAACCACTTTTCAAGGAAATTAAAACTAAAATTAGCAACAACAAAAACAATATAATTAACTTTTTTTCAAGAACAATAGAATTGTAATTTTTTTTGGGTGTAAAATAGAATTAGAATTGTAATTTTATCATAACAAATTAATGAAATACCTTTTATAAAAAAAATTAGTGAAATACCTGAATAACGTGATTACGGAAATCGAATTTTTCTCGTTCTTTACGAGTTCGATACTCAACGTAGAGAACACTAATGAGATAAGCAGTCCAGCTTCCCATTAATCCATAAAAGAGTTGAAACAAGATTCCCGACATCATCCCAAGTTGTGAGAACGAGTATGGTAATGTCAACAGTACTTGTGCCACCTGTGTGTTACAAGTTAGAGACGATGAATACATACATGTATTATACTATGGATAATACTATAGTTACCTGGTTTGAAGCACAGCTAAACCAAGCATCATAGACAGAACCTCCATGCCAGAAGAAGTTAGAGAGCTTTGTCTTAGTTGAAGAAGTGTTGTTACTGTTACTTGTGTTTGATTCTTCTTCTCTCTCCATTTCTAAGTAGTTCCCAGCGATCACTGTCTCTATCTTCTCTGCCGCCATGATCACTTCTTCTTCTTCACTCAGTTTCTTAGCTTCTCTCTCCCACTCTTTAAATAGAGTTGAAGGCTTAGGTATGATATGATTGGTTGGTGAGCGAGTTATGTCGCCTAATTGTGACTGTTACTGTATTCAGCGAGCGTGGATTGGTTATTTTAATGGGCTTGATTTGATAGTTGGGCTTATGGGCCATATCTCTTGAGCACTACACGAGCGGGTAGGCCTACTTTAGGATTGTTAATTATATTTTGACCCTGATAATATGCAAAAAGAGGGTACACTAATTATAAAGTTTTGCAAAATAAAGAGAGACTAGACTAATTATAAGTTGATAATATAGAAGCGACGACAATGATGATTTGTTTCTTCTTTTTAAAGAAAGGATGTATTAACAATTATTTTCAGTCATGATGATTGTAACAACTAGAACAATGAATAAAACATATTGGTCCTTTGGGAGTAAGGAAGGAGGATACTGATCTATATCTATAGCAATAATCAATTATATTTCTAAGTTTTCATGTTTTGTCCGATTATATTGTATAGCTGTTAATTGGAACTTGAAAAATCCATAAAACCATGCCTTGTCTAGCGTATATCGCGTACCACACATATCCAAAAGCTTGAGTTTGACGTAGAAATTATAGTAAAAATGTAAGAAAACGTGATTTGTGAGGTTAATCGAGGATTGGGAATGGATCCAATGGAAATAATGATTGCTAATCAGGTGGGATCATTAGTGCTAAACATAATTACCGCACGTGTCTAGCTGTCTTAGCCTTATTTTTACTTTCTTTTTAGCCCTTAACTTTTACGATGGATCGAACTATTAATAGGTAGGAATCATCATTTTACATCTTTATTGCTTTTCTAACGGGCCAAGATAGATGGCAGCGGAAAGAAAACTGATCACTAATCTACATAATATGTATATTTTAAATTTCTTTTTTTGGTTAGTGATACATATTATATATATATATATATATTTCACTTTTAATTATATGCTATTGTGGTATATATCCATAATCTTAGAAGAAAAAATGTTAATGTCTTCAAATAGAGCAAAAGTTTCGGATATCATTTTGATTATAAGATTGATAAAAAGTAGCAAGTGATTGCAGTTAATCAGGAATTTATTTCCTACTGATTAGTTGGTACCAATGATTTTCATAACGACTATAAGATTGTGAGATTTGTTTTGAGTTGATCTTTGAATTAGATGGGAACAACACATTCGCGCTTTAATACTGTCTGACATGAGATGGACACTTTTTCAGAAAGCAGATTTTGAGAATGGGTCGGTGAGCTCAAACTCAATGGGCTAAATGACACATTAGTTAGGCCTATGTATAGTCTTGGATGAACTGACTATACCAGGACATGGGCAAGGGTAATATTATGAAGATAACTGCAACCCGTCCACGACTAATGGCCATCTATGTCAGCTCACTCGGTCCGTCGGCCAAATCTAATCGACGAGCGGTACGTTAATTTTTGCAAAAGTTCGAAAGTTTGTTTACTAACCCTACAATCACCATCCGATCTTTTCTCGTGTTTTGGCCTCACTCGCACAGTGTCGCAAATCACTTCCGATAGGTCACTCATCAAATTCTAAAGTTTTTAACGGATGTGTGACAAAAAAGGTAAGTCAACTTTGGTGGTATAGTAACCAAATTAATTCTCTTAAGTCTTTTTATGTATTACAACTCGGGACGTTACAATAAATAAAGAAACTGGTCAAGAAACGTTTCAAATTTGCAACAACATCTAATGAAAAATAAGTAGACAGATATAATCACTACATACATATATAATTATATCAAATAATTTATATATCTAGTTATATAAACATACACATATATATAGATGCGCATTTACATGTATAAAAATATCCCAACCTTGGACTTGATTACTTAGCTAATAAACAATCTCAAAGAATACTTGCATGAAACGCATCAGGAAAGGAATAACACTAACTTTCCCAAACTCCAAAACAAGCTCCTTAATTATTTGACGCACAGAGTAATTTGTTTTGCGGTTTTACAGTACTTGAAACGATTAGTATAATGTGAGATATAGACTGTCCATGCATGCATGTTATTCTCTATACCTCTCTTAAAAAGGCAATCTCATCTCAGTAATTCTCCGTAACCCAACAACACCCGGACCAACGAATAAGGATATTTTGATCGTTAAAGCTTTTCCAGTATTATGCATCTTCGTTTCAACTTGTCACCGAGGATCTTGTTACTATTTCTAACACTTTTATCAGGTAATTATCCAATATCCAAATAGTTTTAATGGTATGATTGTGATCTCCGCATATCTCGTAGTCAATATTCTCGTTCCTCTGTTTTAGGAAACTGTTGTAATTAGTTTCTGTCTCACGCTCGTATATATAAGAGCTAGAGTAGTGTACATGATTCTTAAGATCAAATAATATTTACATGGTATCAAGAGCTCATCGATTACCCTAAAAATTCTTTTCTTCGGCCCGCCTCTCCTTTTCCTTTCTTCCTCTATCCCTAAAGCTCCATCGCCATGGCTACTGCAAACAATGAAGTCGTTGTCGACGCCTCCAAATCACTTCTCAACGTTAACATGATTAATGTAACCAAACTCAATTCCACCAACTTCATGACATGGAACCTTCAAATCCATGCTCTGCTCGATGGCTATGACCTTGCTGGGTATCTCGACGGCTCCCAGCCAGTATACCAGATCAGACCCTCACCGTCGACCACACCACAACACCCAACCCCGACTACACCAAGTGGAGACGCCAAGATCGCCTCATCTACAGTGGACTCATTGGAAACACTCTCACCGTCGATCCAGACGCTTGTCACCAACACCAAAACATCTCATGATGTGTGGAAATCTCTCAACGCCACATACGCAACCCCAAGTCGCGGACATATCCAACAGCTGCGACTACAGCTCAAAAACTCACCAAAGGAGACAAAACGATCGACGACTACATGCGTGGCCTCACAAGCCGCTTCGATCAACTAGCCCTCCTTGGTAAACACCTTGATCACGAAGACAAGGTTGAGTAAATTGTTGATGGTCTACCGGACGGAGGAATACAAAACTGTATCTGATCAACTTGAAGGTCGTGATGTCTCACCCTCCATTGTTGAAATACATGAAAAGCTCATCAACAGGGAGGCGAAGCTATTGGCTGTCTCTGCTCCTGCTCCACGTGCTGTCCCGATCACGGCAAACATGGCTTCCTCACGCCCCAAAGCAACAACAGCAGCATCGTGGAAACAACAGTCAAAAACTGGAGCACAAACAAGTCGCCGCAGTTCAACAACACCTACAAGCAAGAGAATCGTCAATCAAAGGGCTATCAAGGGCGATGTCAGATTTGTAGTGTCTTTGGACACAGCGCCAGAAGATGCCCTCAGATGTTCCAACAAAACACCTCTGCTCAAACTCAATCACCATTCCGCCCATGGCAGCCGAGAGCAACATGGTGTAGCATCACCGAACCCGTCAAATGCTTGGCTGATGGACTCTGGCGCTACACACACCACCTCACGAGTGACCTCAATAACCTGATGTTGCAGCAGGCCTACAATGGCGAGGACTCTGTTCTCATGGAGATGGCACTGGTTTGTCAATCTCTCACACCGGTTCACTTTCATTCCTCACGCACTCGCAAACTTACTGCTTAATAATGTTTGTGTGTTCCTAATATTAAGAAGAACCTCATTTCGGTCTATCACTTATGTAATGCTAATAGAGTTTCGGTTGAATTTTTCCTGCTTACTTTCAGGTGAAGGATCTCAGCTCGGGGGTTCCGTTAATCCAAGGCAAGACCAAGGATGAGTGTATGAGTGGCCAGCCCAACCCAACACCCTTCAGCTTCTTTGCCTCAACCAACCTCAAATCACCATGTCTGATTGGCATTTCCGCCTAGGACATCCTTCTGCTTCTATTCTTAAAACCATTTTTCCAGTTTTTCTTTACCTTGTGTGAAATCTGTAACTCAAAACTCTTTATGCTCAGATTGTGCTATCAATAAATCTCACAAATTACCTTTCTCCCTAAACACCATTACTTATTCTCGTCCCTTACAATACATATACACAGACCTTTGGAGTTCTCCAATTATCTCAGTCGATGGATACAAATACTACCTAGTTCTCATTGATCATTTCAGTCGATACACTTGGCTGTACCCTCTCAAACTTAAGTCCCATGTTCGCGAAACATTCAAAACCTTCAGGCATCTCGTTGAGAATCACTTCAACACCAAAATAGGGACTCTATATAGCGACAATGGAGGCGAGTTTGTGGCGTTGAAGTCAGATTTAGCAGAAGCTGGCATCAGTCACCTAACATCTCCACCTCATCTCCTGAGCACAACGGCATATCCGAAAGAAAACACAGACATGTTGTTGAAACCGGCCTCACACTCCTCACCCATGCAGCGATGCCACGCTCTTACTGGACCTATGCTTTTGCTGCAGCTACTTATCTAATCAACGCCTACCTACCCCGGTCCTAAAGATGGACTCACCATTTCACAAGCTCTTTGGAACCCAACCAAACAACACAACAAAATACGCGTATATGGCTGCCTTTGCTTTCCCTGGCTCCGCCCTTACACGGCTAATAAGATGGAAGAAAGGTCAACACCTTGTGTTTCATCGGCTACTCACCGAGTCAAAGCGGCTATACATATGTCTTCAACTCAATACTGGTAGAATCTATGTCTCACGACATGTTCGCTTCGACGAAAAAACCTTTCCGTCAAACACCATCCCCCCTGCAACCTACCTCACCAAGCTCACCTGAAAACTCCTTTATCACCTTCTCAACCGCCGGTTACCACCATACCAATACCAAACCCGCAACCACCTACGCCTCAGCCCCCACTCGTACAACAAACGGAACCGCCGAGCTCGGACTCTAACCTGCAGGTACAGGAAACTTCACCGTTACTCAACAGCACCAGCGACACCAACACGCCTGCATCAACAACGACGCCGCCTGTCACCACGACAACTTCATCACCTGTCTCAACTGACTCCGTGTCCTCCACCAAACAACAGCGGCTCTACTCAGCAACCTGCGCCATCACCACCATCCGCACCTTCACCACCTCCACTCCCGCGCAAATCAATAATCATCCCATGCTCACAAGAAGAAAGAACCAGATTGTCAAACCGAACAGCAAATACAAATATGCAGCTGCGTTGTCGTCAAACGCTCCCACTGAACCTCACACCCTTGCTCAAGCTCTGAAAGACAACGGTGGCGTGGTTCCATGTCCACTGAGATGGATGCGTTTGCGCGTAATCAAACTTATGACTTAGTTCCGCGACAGCCTCATCTTAATGTTGTTGGTTGCAGGTGGCTTCACAAGAACAAGTTCTACCCCAACGGCACGCATAAGCTCTGCAAATCAAGACTAGTCGCCAAAGGCTACAACCAGGAGTTTGGTCGTGACTACACGGAGGAAACTTTCAGTCCGTAATCAAGGTAACAACTCTCCGAATTGTCCTG
>NW_026013955.1:0-25671 GCF_020379485.1 Brassica napus | reverse complement strand
TGATTTTTAGATAATTTTACTAAATATTATCAAAATATATTAAAATGTAAAAAAATGGAGGTCTTTATTTGTGAATATAAAACAACAATATAATATTTATTATGTACTTATATAAAATTTATATATATAGATTGTTAATTTATGATTTTAATAGGACCATATATTTACATAATATTTTTTTTTAAATATATCTTATTCTTTTACCGATTGTGTCATATTTGAAATTGGCCTAACTTGGGACCGAGAAAATTTATTAATTTATAGTATTTGTTAATTTATAGAATATTTATTTATGGATTTCTACTGTGTAGATCAAATGAATTGATCTTGGTGAGTTCATCAATGGTAGCTTTTATGATAGCAATAATATAAAAACATATGTTATGCAACATCTGTTTAGTAAAATAAAATGAATCCAAAAATATTAATCTATATTAATTTAGATAGCTTAGAGTATCACTAAATTAATGGTAGAATTAGGATACAAATAATCCAAATGTCTCAATAATATTAAAATTTCAGTATCTGTGTAGACAAAATAATTAAAATCATTTATTAAATGATAATTGTAGACTAAATCATTTATTGAAGGATAAGTGTACTGGGGAATTGTCAGATTTTTAATAGTACTTCTTGTAAGAAATTTCAGATATTCTTTTTAATGTTTAGTTATTTTTAATTATTTTATGAATTAGAAATCATGTGAAAAATATGATGTGGATGTCTTTAGAGGCCAAATAGTTTTTGAATTAACATAAATTATAATTAACTTGTGTTGATTGTTGCATTCTAGTTATAACATCTCAACGTGGGAATGATATCGGAATAAATTTCACTTTACAACGCAAAACAAATATCATAAAAAATTAACAAAAAAAAATATGCAAAACAGATATATATCCAAATTTCTTATTTTTGTGGCGGAGATGATGATTTTTGTTGTTTAATAATCAAGAATATCTGACGAGTCGAACCTCAACCAACTAATTTCTGAGAGTCTGTCTATCAGCATTAGAAAGACTTAATTGTTTGCAATGGGGAACTAGATATCTATATCATCTAACTACACAAATAGATATATCTGAAATGATAGGTTTTGAACTCAAAATACTAACACATTTCAAATTCACGATACCACTCAACCATAAACAGTAGGAAAAAAAAGGTCAATTCCTCCTTGAGATGTTAATGTGGTTAGGAGATCGATTCTTACGAGCCTAAAGACATCATAAGTCTATAACCACATAGTTACAAGGAACATCCATGAATTTTGATTGATAAAAACAAGAGATTTATCTAGATTGAGATCACATCTGTGAAGAACATCTTAAAAAGGTTTGAAGAACATTATAAATGTTTTCTGTATATTAATGGATCGAGATTATATATATATATATATATATATATATATATATGTGTGTGTATTCAAGATATATACGTATGTGTGCATACGTAATAATATGACTATGTATGGGCTCATCTGAAAATACAGATGCATGATTCTTTTCAGATGTACAGTACAAAGTGGAAATTGATTTGCCTAGTGATAAAAGGAATATAAATGGATATATTCTAGATAGATGTGAAAAAAACTATTACTAGGTCAATAAAAAAATAGTTACTCAGATAAAATTTATGATCACGTCGATAAGAAAAATTATTTTTGTAGAGATGATTTATTTGATAAAACCTCCGACTGGATGAATTTAGTATAAAAATCTACAAATATGTATATACACGAAATATCTACCAATAAGGATTCAATAATCAAATAAAAATGTTTTACTAAAAAAATCAAATAAGCTTGTTGTTCCCTAATATGCATTTAATGTGTAATAACTAATACTAGATCTCGATCCGCGCAAGGATGTTTGTTTTATTTATTTTTATATAAATATTTTGTTTTTAATTCTAGATTGGTAGTATTTTTGACTCGGTTAGAAAGCGAGAGTGAGAGTATTTTATTGATAATTTATTAATTCACATTTTATTTTTAGGTATGAACATTTTATTTTCGGTTCAGTACCAAATTTGTTTTTTTTTGGCTTCCGTTCAGTTGTGGTTTGCTTTTTCAGTCTTTCAGTTAAAAGATATAAAAACAGTTGGTTATATTTGGATTGGTTTTAATTTGACAATTTTAGTTTTTGGCTTGGTTCAAATAAAAATGTTAGGAACCTGATAAATTTTTAAGTTCAATTTAGTTCTGGTTCGGTTTTTATTTTAAGATAATTTGAATAATTCAAAATTTGTACCTATGTTTTTAATAACTATAGATTCTAAAAAATAGTTTTGTACCATTTGTTAAGATCGGAATCTAGAAAATACATTGATTTACAAATATTTAGAATAAATAATTTATGATCATGAAAAAATTCTCAACGGGTATTATTAAAAAAAATTCTTTTCTTTTGTAAAACGGAAAAAAAAAAGTTTTCAGATATTAAAATAAGCAAACATCATCAAAGGTTGTTTAGATGTGAACATTTTGTCTAGAATAAGATCCTGCTGATAACAATTTTTTGATTAAAGATATAGTAGTTGCTTATATAAAAAAAAAATATTAAAGATATAGTTTGAAATTAAATCTTAAATACGCTTTATATAGACGTACAATCATGAATTTTTGGTTTATTATATGTTTATTGAATTTTTAGTTAAAGAGTTGTTAAATATGAAATAATTTGCGTCTAGCATATATAGTTTTGCAGCTTTTGCTATTGTATTTTTTCTATGTAAGCTAGAAAATTAAAAAAAAAGTTTAAGAATGAACCCATACTCATAAAATATATATGCTAGAATCTAGTACAAAAAATATCATGACGGTGTATAATTTATTTAATTCTTGATTATAGAGTCAAGTTTACATATGAAGTTCGGAATCTTAAACTTCAATTTCGTATGATAACTTAGTCCGACTTAGGTTGTTAGTAAAAGTGTCACTAACAATATACATACAAATAAATACATTGACTATCTATTTTGAATGGATATTTTAATACACAAAATGAAAAGTTAATAAGAATAATAAAAGAAATTTATAGTTACGAAAATTCTGCATCATTAATTATTCAATAATAGTGTTAGGCAACATGAATAGGTCCAAAAATAGTTTTCAAAAACGTTTAATATGAGAATATTTTTTTGCTTAAATTAAATAAATTATATCACAATTAAAATTAAATGGTAATGACCTACTTGTAATATTAAAAGAAAATCAATGGGATGTCAAAAATGTACTTTATCACTCATCTTTAATATCCCCTTTTTAAACTTCCTTGATATCCTTATATTGTTAGAATTTATTGGATAAGGAAAGTACTAATGTGAGTGAATCACGTAATTAAGTTTTTTGGAAGATACATTAGTTTATTAGGATGCCTATATCAGTGGGAATTAATGTGAGTAGATTTCGGTTTTGTTAACCTTAGATTTTGTCAAGTAATATATCTTGATTTAATAAAATATATTTATTTATTAGATTTCTATTTTGAGAAGATGACTCTGGTTTATTGATTTTGGTTATTTGAAAGACAATTAATTTAGAGGGAGCAAACCAATCTATTGTCTTCTTCATCTATAGAGAAATTTTGCCATAAAGAGAAATACCAAAATTTCATTAATGTGTTATGAAACTTTGTTATAATCAATAAATTTGCTGATGCATTGTGATGATAATCGGTATGATTAAAAAATGATCAAGATCTGTATTTTATTGTTGAACTTTAGTGCTCAAAAAAAAAATCAAGAAATGGTTTTATTTTTTTAGGATGCTTTGGTATGAAGCTCTGACTGAGTCGGATGAGGAAGATGACCAAATAACGTTAATAGATTAAATGTGGTGTGAGAAATCGATAGAAGTGGTGCTGAGTTTAGGAAATTATTTAATGTCGTTAAATTTATTTAAAAAATAGGAAATATTATTCACAATGGTATTTGGGTGTAAATATTGTGAAAGATTAAAGGGAAGTTCAAATGTGTATCGATTAGTTAAGAATAATAATGATAAGATTAGAGATTAAGTAATATGATTTTCTAGAAATAGGTCCATTAAGTCTATTTTTTTCTTAAGATCACACATGAATCAAGGTTGTGACTTCTGTTTTAATATATAAGATATGATAATTATAGATAAGAAATTTTACAAGACTATAATGATTAACTAGTTTCCCCGCAAATTCAAAAATAATTTATTTTATTTTATGAATATAAATTTTTATATTCTATTAAATAAAGTATGAAGTAAAATTTTGGTGTGCTCTTTAAAAAGAAAATAATATTAACTCTGATATGTTTTAATCATATGTTTTGTATGGGTATAAAATGTATAAAATGTTTATAATAAAAATGGAGTAGTATAAATTAGTGCCTCAAATCCGAAAATGGAGATTCATATAATTATATTCTTCGAAGTTGACATTTGCTGACGCCATTTGACAGAAGTTAGGTTAAAAAGTGCCAATGATATATTTCTCTGATTAGTATATAACATCTAATTTTCTTTATTTTTATATATGATTTCATGTGGCTCTCCTTAATCGTAAAATAACTATATGAAAAGAGGACGTACGAAGCCTTATAATATTTTATCATATGAATACGAACGGATAGAGACGTATCGATATATTGCACCTCCAATGGTTATAAAAAAGAAGAAAGCAACTCGAGATAGATACTCGGGATTATCAAACCATTCATTATTAAGTACAATTTAATCCTGCAATTATATGATCTGATCAATGTACCTGCAAACCAAAACTCAGAAAATTATTCGCATTTTTAACTTTTATTTAGTGGGGTTGATACGCGTCCATGAAAAATATGGATTACAGAAAGGCTTACGTAATCTAAACAGATAGGTTAAGTGATTAATTAATTAATTAATTAATTAGTGTTGGAAGAGAAAGCACGAGTGGATCACTACCTTAATTTAATTGTTTAAGTACTATTGTAGCAACATACTTTTTAATATTTCTTCAAAAAAAAAACATACTTTTTAATAGAAAATGATTCTGAGTTCGATCGAGACTGAAACCAATAGGTAGCAAACAAGCCTTTGATAGATGTTTATAAGCGAATAAGCGATAAAATGGAGCTACCAAGATTAATATTATCATCATATTATTGTATATCCCAATTTCTTTTTCAGTCAATTAATATAGTTAATAAAGATAAGATTACAAATCTTGAATATAAAATAACCAACAGAGATCATGAAAAAAAAATATGTGGAAGTGTTTTAAATTAGAGAAATTGCACCCAGTAGACACAAAAAAAAACAAAATTCACTAACTAACTAAAAATACCCTCTCTCTCCTACTTTCTCTTCCTATCTTTCTCTAATCTTTCTCTAAAAATCTAATTTTATTTTTTTGGCTATTTAGCAAATAAGCCCTTTAAATTATGTGGGGACTGGTCATACATAATTCATCAAAATATCAAAATTTTGCATACACTCTTCTTCTTTAACGCCTTTGAATGATCATATATCGTCGCAATTTGATTTGTAGTTGAGATGTATTTCTTTTCTTGTTGCTATAGGAACTTTCCAGTGAAGTTAGCATTCTCCACTAGGACCTCTTAATGTGATTTTCTAGCACACAAATTTTAGGAAATTTACGGTATATTTTAGGAAATCAACGACAACTTATTTTAAAAATTCTTATTTCAAAAAGATAGATTTTGTAAATTCTTTTAGGCGGTATAAGGTTTATAAGAATATATTCTCATACATACATATTTAAGTGTATCTGTAACTTGTAAGTTACAAATTCGAGCTTTAATTAAACTTTACGTGTATGCTAATGCATAATCTACATAATCAAAAGATAAAATTGATCATCTTTATTCGACATTTTGCATTTGTTTTCTTCATTTAGATAATTATGTAGGTTTAAATGATTATATTTAATGTGGAGAAAATAACAAGAATAGAAGTTAAGCATGTAAATAAATGGTTTTAAGTTATGTCTTGATGTTACAAAAAAAAAAGTTATGTCTTGCTGAATTGTTATTTGGTGCATTAGTTGGTCATTATTGGCCACGAGTGGTCACTAGAAAATGTTTGGACCCACTCATAACAAATTTCAGGACCCAGCTATCAAATTATATCGTGTTTCTGTCCAAATATATTTAATTTTCTTTGGACAATAAGATGTTTTTAAAAAGGTTATGTTAGCCACTAAACTCCGGTTCGCTCTTCGCAAGCTTCGTAGTAGATACGTCTATTTTGTGTATATGTATAGTTATGAACTGAACGTATGTACTTGAATAAGAAAAAACCATACAATATTTCTCAAAGAAAAGCATCCAAATATTTTTCAAACAAGGTATAGTAGATTTGACATATGTTGTATCACGCACATTCGATAAGAATCTAAGTGTTATTGATGGTCAGATGCATCTTTCTAAAATTCTTGTAACAAGCCAACGCTTCTTTCTGTAGATCTCTCTGCATATTTTGTTATAGTATTTTCCACTGAACTGTCAATTTGATATATCAAAAAGGGTTTTGAACGATTTTTGTTTCTTTCTAAATAATCTTTTTTTAATATATACTTCTTTAAAAAATGAACTGAAAACCAAGTGTAGAGTCACATGATGTTGATCATTGAGGCTGATTAGACGAAGGTTTGTGTATAAGGGGCAGTTTCTTGCCTTCCACATACCTTTTTCAAAGAAGTTTTTCAATTATAGGGTTGATGAATACAACATGGTAAATATCAAAATAAGAACCATTTTAAAGGTTAAGGCAAAACAAGAAAGTTATAAACTGAAAGCGAAAAACATATTAAAAAGTATTTAAAACCAAAACTTGAAATAGAAAGCATCCACCAACTAAAAAAAAGTAAAAGGAAGCTTCACATATATATCCAAACAAAATTAGTGGCGAGAACCCATTTTAGGCGAGAATGGTTAATCTAACTAAAACAATACTTAATTCTCCAAACCAAGAAGGACAAGTAAGATAACATCACAAAACCAAAACAACCATAACGTCAACCGGAACAATAAACAGCCTCAATTCTCCAAAGAAATCTCCAACGCCAAGCAAATAGGTGACACAAACCTGGTTAACTAAAACCGCGTACAAAGATGCAACACAGGGTCATCTCGAAATTTAAAGGATCATAAACATTTTAAAATAAATTTGAATAAAAAATTACTAGAATTTGACGTCATATGGTCTATCTATATTGTTAGTTTAAAAACATTTGAGGGTTAAACCATTTTGCTTTACCCAGAACCAAGGCCGGCTAAGTAGAAGACAAAGGGTGTGAGTGCTCCGGATCCAAATCCGTATCTTCCCGTATATTAATAGTTAAGGAGTCTAATTTCTTTTATAAATCAATATTTTTATATAAAAAAATCATAAATATAATAAATAAAATTGAAAAATGCCCAAAAATATTTGATATGTATATAGTTTTATTTGTATCACAAAATATACAAATATTACTAATTAAAATTTAAAATAGTTTAAACATTATATGAATATAAATCTTAGAGAGTAAAAACAATTTTTTTACCTTAAAACTTATAATAGTGTTAAGCTGGCCCTGCCTAGAACTGGCCATACACGCATGGTACATGCAAGAGGAGAATCAGAGAAGCTTCAATAACCTACCTGAGACAACGCATGCAATATAAGGGAGAGAAGATATGAATGAGGGATAATTCGGAGACGAAGCTTTGAACATTAAGTAATCAAATAATTTCCTTCAAAAACTGTGAAACTATGTCAAATAATTTCCTTCAAAAACTGTGAAACTACGTAAAATATGCCGTTTATTCAAATGATCTATGAGTATGTAATTTTGTATGGTTCTTTTTCACTCTTCTGATTAAATAAATTAGGATTTATGATTAAAAAGGATTTTTTGCATAATACGCTCTACAATAATATACACACTATCCATTGGACCCACTTGTCCATGATGCATTCCTTTTCTATTTCTCCAACATTATAAAACACTCCTAACCCGTCCTCTTGCTTTAAACCAACTTCTTCCCACAAATAAAATTAAGTATACGAACTCTTTCATATTCATCTCTTACTCTTAGAAACCAAATACATCAATGATTCCGGCGGAAATCACCGGATATTATCAATATTATCGCCGGAAAACTTAGGAACACTCCCGACGGAATTCAACATAATAAATATGCCCTCATCTCCAACATCTTCCTCTTCCTTAACATACTTAAATGATCTCATCAACAACAACTACTCATCATCATCCATCCGTCAAGATCTCATGATGGGCAACAACTCAACTTCCGATGAAGATCATCAGCATCATCATCATCAGAGCATCATCATAGTCGACGAGAGGAAACAGAGGAGGATGCTTTCAAACAGAGAATCCGCTAGGAGGTCGAGGATGAGGAAACAGAGACATCTTGATGAACTCTGGTCTCAGGTGATAAGGCTTCGCAACGAGAACAACTGTCTTATTGATAAGCTGAACCGTGTATCGGAGACTCAAGATAGCGTATTGAAGGAGAATTCTAAACTCAAAGAAGAAGCTTCTGAACTCCGACAACTTGTATGTGAACTAAAATCTAACAAGAACAGCGACGATGACAACAACTTTGTAAGAAAGTTATCGGAATGAGATTGTGGTTTCTTTGTATCAACAGAAAAGATCAATGGGGTTTTGGGTTTTGGTTCTTTCTCGAATATAAAGTTGGTGATAATCATATATTAGTATATTATATTGTATGCATACTATATATATTGAAGTTAGATAATATAACTTATAGTTCTTGAGCGATTATCTACTCTCTCTTCTTTTTTATTTTTACATTATTATAACTTAGGAGTAATCATAATCGTAGACATACCGGGTAACGTTAATAAGTATTAATAGATTCCACAACCCTGCAGATCCGGATTCTAATTGATTCATTCCACATTTCCATTAATTAGAATTTGTAAACAACAAATATTAAAAGATTTACGTGGTTATGTGACTTCGGTTATTTGATTTCACACCTTACTATTCTGTAAAATTTGTTATTTTTCACTCATATATATTATGTCGCCATGTAAAAATATTAGAATCAATGTTATTTTTACTTGGAAAATCTACTTAAACTCATCATATTCCCTATAAAGATAATATTTGAAGTATATATTCTGACATTAATACTTCGAACACGTAAGATATTTCTAGAAAGAGTAACAAAAGACAAAATAGTAAGAAAAACTTAGATAATCTAACACTGTTTTAGTTACAAACAAGAAAAAATGAAAGTGGTATGATAAAAATAAAGACCAGTTAAAAAAAATAAAGACCAGTAATAACGACCTCTATTAACATATTGGGAGAGTTTGTTTGCCGCATAATACTGCACTGAACATCCCTGCATTGAAATCATTCATAGCGAACAAGAAATAAAACAAAAGATTGCTAAAATGGTGGCCCTTCTTCTCTTCTTTTACTTTTGTAATTTAATCAAATACTTAATCATCAGATTTTCTTTTTCTTATTGCTTTGATCAACTTTTTTTCCCAAACCTTTTTATCCGTTTATATCATCACTCCGACTGCGACAAACCCACCAAGAATGTTTTCTTGAATTTCACCTGGCGCATTACTATTATGCTAAACTTGAGCACTATTATTTGACCTACTATTTTTTTCTTCCAGGTTTAACTTTTTCACCTACTTAAACACACATATGGGTAATAGTCGTCTATTTTCAGCCACAAGTTCATAAACTGTGAAAAAGTTCAGTAAGAAAAAAGTTTATAAACTGCACTAACTTTCAGCCACAAGTTTCACATATTTATTCTTTTTTTTTTAGCAACTCACATATTTATTCTCATAACATTAATGCTATTACCGACAAGTATTAACTATTAACCCATCGGAATCATACATCTTAGGATTTGGTCGAATTATCTGTAGATAATTACTATATAGAAAATATATGAATAGTAGTTACGAATCGGTTTGGACCTAGACACAGTAGACACCACGATCGTTACATTCAACAACGATACTCGATGTTAGAGATGCTCTAACCTAAAATTCTATTTAAAAAAAAATGAAATATAAGTTAATATGAAATAAAAATGTTTTGATCCTATTTTATTTTTCACTTTATAATAGAGTGATGAACAAACAAAAAAGAAATTATTTTATTTATAGAGTAAACTCCGTTATAAAATAAGATATGAAGTTGAGTTGAAATATTTTTTATTTTATATTTATTTTTACTTTATTTTAGAAGAAAAATTGAGTGGGATGGATATACCCTTAAAAATAATTCCAACAGTTGAACAATATTCTATGTCTCTATTGCCATACGCCCGGTGACTTTTTCAATGGTCAAGTTCTGACCCTTTCCCATTACGTTGTCTAATATGAGATCTATTCAATTATGTGTTTAGTAATTGCTGAATATAAAAAAAAATTGAAATGAAAGAAGACAAATTCTATAAAAGGAGACGCAAGAAGACAAAAGAATGGCGGAGGGTGCTAGTGCCTGCCAACAATATCGAAGCCTAGAGCGTTTTCGAGAATCGAGACTATTAAAATGTGTATTACCTGCTCCCCGGTTTCACAAATAATATTATTTCAAAGTTTTCACATATATTAAAAATTATTTAAAATTTTTATTTTAGATTTTGTTTACATATTATTAAAAAAAATTAAATTAGTATATTTAAATAACGAGATAAAATCAATTTTTTTATTTTTTACCATAAAATATAAAATAATATTTGTTTATGAAATAAAAATAAAAATCCAAACCAAAACTCTTTGCAAATATATATATATATATATTTTGGAAACTTGGAGTTTTGTAGATAATCATGTTGACCAAAATAATTTACATTTTTTTTTTGGTTAGAGGATTTTCATTGACCAAAATAATTTACAAAACCTATGTTTAATTAAAAACAGACTACTATTACGTGTCTATGCAGAAGAGTGTTTTTTTTGTCAAGAAGGGAGTATTAACTATATGAGTTACTAATCATATAAAACACCAGTTTTTATTATCTAGGAAAATTGCATCGATATCTTATAAATTAGCAGTGAACCTCATTGTTATCTAAGAAAATTGCATTGGATAACATATTGGAAATTCACACTTTTTGCTAAAAAATATAGAAGACAAGGAAAAATTTATGTTATTCTTTTGTGTTTATTTCTCTGTTCATGCATGGATAAAAATATTTATAAAATAAATATATTATAATAGTTCGTTAATTTTAATTTTACATTATTTATTATATGTACAATTTATATTAATAAAATTATACTATATTATCTTAATCAGACATGATTTTGGATATGTAATATCTACTCGGTTTTGGTTATTAAATATACTAGATTTTTTAACCACGCTACATGCAGATAAGATATTATATGTATTTCTCAATTCTAAAAAAAATAATGTATAATATTGTATTACATTATTTAAATAATATAAGATAAGACTACATAACATAAATATATTTTTTTAAATTTTCTTTGTGGAAATCATTATGTTGTTTGATTGTTGTACTTGATTCACATATTTGCATAGTTATTTGTGAAAGATGAATAACTATATTTTTATTATCAGTAAACAATATATATTTATTATATAATATAAGAAAAATAAAATTATTTACTTTTAAAACAAACTTGTCTCATGTTGGGGACTAACTTATAAACATATCATATTTGAATGAGACATTTTTACTGTTATCAATCTTCTTAACAGTCAAGAAACAAATCTGAATATCAAAAAATATCTCATACGATCTCTTTGTGAAAAAACTGCTCTGAAAAAATTGAATTTATGCATAAAAAAGAATTGGAAATGGATGTGCAGATGTGTTATCTAAGTCAGCTTTACAAAATACTATTCATAGTTCATATATCATTTATGTCCATCCTATTTTTTTGTCCATCCTTTCTTAAACATCTTGAAATAACTGATGCTAATTAATAATAAATTTTTAGCTGGCAAAAAAAAAATCAAATTTGTCTAATTATCGCTTAATTTGTCTAACTGATATATATGTATTTCTCAATTCTAAAAAAATAATGTATAATATTGTATTACATTATTTAAAGAATATAAAATAAGACTACCTAACATAAATATATTTTTTAAATTTTCTTTGTGAAAATCATTATGTTGTTTGATTGTTGTACTTGATTCACATATTTGCATATATGTTTGTGATAGATGAATAACTATGTTTTTATTATCAGTAAATAATATATATTTATTATATAATATAAGAAAAATGAAATTATTTACTTTTTAAACAAAGTTGTCTCATGTTGGAGATTCGGTTATAGACATATAATATTCGAATGAGACATTTTTACAGTTATCAATCTTCTTAATAGTCAAGAAACAAATCTGAATATCATAACAATATCTCATACGATCTCTTTGTGGAATAACTGCTCTGAAGAAATTGAATTTAGACATAAAAAAGGACTCGAAATGATGTGCAAATGTGTTATCTAAGTCAACTTTACAAAGTACTACTATTCATAGTTCATATATCATTTAAGTCCTCTAAAACATCTTGAAATAATTGATGTTAATTAATAATAAACTTTTGGCTGGCAAAAAAATCAAATTTGTCTAATTATCGCTTAAATATTTTATTAATATTGTCTAAGAAGCTTTCAATTGATATCATAGTTTAATTTTTATTAGTTTTTTGTTAATTTTAGAGGTTTTTGTATTTAAGATTTTTTTTCATATTAAGCTTATATTTCTTTCACATAATATATATATATATATATATGTCATAAAATTACCATCAAATAAGTTTTACTTATTTATTATTTTGTTTTTAATGCAAATACACTTTTTAAATAATTTAATTTAAAATAAAATTATATATTAATTTGTTGTATTCTAACAATTTGATTGATTTAATTAATTTGCTTTGGTGGATAACTTAAAAAGTTTTCATATGAATCGGAAAAGCAAGCTTATGTTGTTATATTATATTTATTTGTGTATATGGAATCTATATATAATGCTAGTGTAATAAAGAAAGAATATATTTTTTGTAACTTCAAAAAGATACATTATTATAATTTGAAATTAATCAAAATTGAATAAAGGTAATTAAATAAATCTAATTGTTTTTTTATCTTGTTTAGTTGGATTCTCATGAAAAGAAATCGATAGGTTAAACAAATGTTTCAAAATTTGTTGTGTTATTGTTTTGTCTATAAATTACAAAATTTATTAAATTGATATATTTAATTATTGCATCCTTAAATAATATTTTATTAAGATATTAGAGAACTATGTTTTGAGTTGTTCTGTCAAAATTGTACAAAAATCTATGTTTTTTCATATTTGTCACGAAAATTTATATGTTAAACTTACTTTTACAAAATTCTTAACTTTGTCACGAAAACAAAAATCTATATTTTCATATTTATCAATATTCTCACACTTTCAAAGAATATATTAGCTTAGTCACTTACTTATTTTTTTTTACAAAACAAAGTATCGGAGTTTTGAAAGTTGAATCCATATTATTGTAAATGTACATAGGAGTTTGTGATTACATATTTAGTTATTCTTGTATATGTGTTCAAGAAAGTTTCAATGGTTTAGTGGTATTTGTCATATATTTATGTCATAATAACCTGGGTTCGATCCTTTCCTTTGCATTGTTTTTTCATTGTTTACGAAAAAATAAATGAGATGACGTGGCAATTTCGGACTCTCTGATTGGATGATTTTTTGTACCTATGTGGACACTCTAAAAGGAGCTTATATCCCTTTTTTAGTATATTATTATATAGATTGGATTACACCAACTTTGAATTTAACTATAACATTTTTGTTCTAAATAATTTAAAATATTGATTAACTTTGTTATTTTCAGTTAAGTTTGTTGTTTTGGTAGACATGTAAATATATTTAGTAAAATTATGTATATCTTAATAGATATTATTTTGAGAATGGAATATAAATGATAAAATAAAGTGTTAGTGAACCAAAAGTTACATAAATAAATGTAATCATAGTATTTTGAAATATCATGCACATATATAAATTTTACAAGAGAACTAACTTATAACAATTGGTTAATATGTTTTTTTATTAAAATGTATTGAGGCATTCCACAATCTATATGTATAAAAAGAAATAAAATAATATCATAAAAGTGATATCTTTTTATTGTATTTAGAAGTTTTATTTTGGATATAATAAATCAGATTAGTTGAGTTACTTATTTTGTTAATATATTAAGTTACAGATATTCTTTCAAATTCATATTGAAATATAGTTATTTTTATTCTAATTAAGCCAAATCAAAATAGTTTTATTTATCACATTAGTTAATTTCTTCATCTTAGTTAAGTAAGTATATTTTCGTAATATTTTAATAATTAGATTTATGTTGATTTTTAAAATATAAAAAATAAAGTGATGAACGAACACATATCGATACACTTTTAAAATTCATAACGCATAACGATATTTAACATAAATAAAAAAATTTAAAATTCTAATTAATTTTATACCTTAAATTTATTGAAAGGTAAGCAAACAATTATTTTAAATAATATTAAACATGATAATTCTGATATACTTGGATATTTTGATTATGGTTATATTAGGTTGTACAAATATAATAAAAATTAACAAGCAAACTAAAATTTGAGAAATATAAGAAATATAAAAATTAACAAGCAAACTAAATTATAATATTTTTGGTTTACTAAAAGGATCTGGAGTTATAGAGTTATTTTATTAAAATATTTTGATTACATTGAAAATATATTCTATGTTGTGTGAGATCAAGTTTTAAAAAAGAAGTTAATTTTTTTAAAGGGAAATACCTTAGGATAGCAAGTTTATGTCACAAATATAGACTCTAAGAATCAAAATGACCAAAATGTTTTATTAAAGAGATAAATATACACTTATATCCGTACGGTTAACTAATCCAAATCTTAGGGTTAACTAATTCAAACCTTAGGGTTTAGAGTTAAGGGGTGAGGATTTGAGATTGAGTTTTAAAATTTTATAAAATAAAAAATAAATATGAAAATAGAAATTTCTAAAATAGTTTCAAAAAATATTTTTGAATTACAAAAAGAAAATTTGAAAAATAAAAAAATTAATTTTTTTTATAAAAAAATTCGAATTTGAAAACATATAATCTGTGTTTCAAAAAAAACATATAATCTAAAACAATAAAAATTCAAAAAAAAACATATAATCTAAAACTATAAAAAAAATTAATTTTTTTTATTTCTTTTATATATCTAGGATATTAGGATCCTTTTATCTATTAAATAAAATATTTTGGTCATTTTTCTCCGTATGGTCTATTTTTGTGATCAAAACTTTTAAAATGGTATGTTTAGGAGAATTGCTCTTTTTTTAATATTATGATTATTTTTTTGAACTTTTTTTGATGAAGTCACTAATATATAAATATTTTCTTTTTTATTGTATATGTTATTTGAAAATATTGAAAAAATAAATTAATAATTGTAAAAAAATATAATATTTTTATTTCATGAAAAATACTTATGTAATCAACCGTTGTAAGATATAATGTGAGTATGACCCTTGAAAAACTAATTTCTCTACAAAACAATATTGTTATATATGAAATATCTTTAAATAGTAAATTTATTTGTTTTGTAATATTTCTATGTTAAAATATTATTGGTTTGTAAAAGAAAATCACATACCATAATTGGTAAAATATTTATAATTAAAATAAATATATTACCCGTCTAGATATGGATCCATCGGATGCTGATATCCTTCCGTTTCGTCAAGGCCATTGAACTAAACAAACCTCCCCAATTTCTCTCAGAGCGACAAATCTCTCCACTAGTTCCGATCCGAACAAAAAAATCTCATCATTGTCGTTATCAGATCAATCAAATTCTCAATCGATCGCATTTGATTAAACTTTTTCTTCTCCGAATCTGGGTCAAACCCACCGACGAGATTCCGATGTGGGTTCTTCTGATTTGACAATCTGATTGCAAAGTTCGAAACTTTCCGAGATGGGTTTCTTCGAATCGGTCAAATCGATCAACTGGGAACACGAATCGTTCCCTACTTACCAGGACTTTGTCTGTTTGCCTCTCTTCGCAGTGTTCTTCCCTTCGATACGGTTCCTTCTCGACAGATTCGTCTTCGAGGTACATTACTTTTTGATTCGTTGTCTCTATGAATCGCATTTAATACAGAAAGTACATGTCTTTGACATCTTATAGTATATATATACAGTATGTACATCTCTCTCTCTCTTAATGTCAAGTTTCTACTTTTAGTAACGACCCTTGTGAGTAATCATTATTATTACTGACTCGTGTCTCTGATTGAATCTTGCTTATCAATTCACTGTTGGTGAAGATTGTAGGATAATATTTTTTTTTTGCATTTTTGTTCAATCTATGTTGATGAATATATAGATCTCTCTTTTATGTGTAACTTGAATGCTACGTTTCTACTTTTAGTAACTACCCCTTATGTACACACACATACAGTATGTGCATCTCTCTCTTGTGTGTAATTTTAATACTGTTTTTTTTTAATTTTAATTAGCAATGTTGATTGTTAGAGAAAGTTTTTAATTTTTATGGTTTGGTTCCGTGTTGATGAAATAGAAAGTGGGAAGGTTCTTGATTTATGGAAAGCAGAGTCCGAAAAAGAATGACAAGAAGACGAAAATCAGAAAATTCAAAGAATCAGCTTGGAAGTGTATCTACTACCTCTCAGCTGAGGTGCTTGCCTTGTCTGTGACATACAACGAGCCTTGGTTTACAGACACGCTCTACTTCTGGATTGGTCCTGGAGATCAGATTTGGCCTAATCAACAGATGAAGTAAGAGTTTTCGTTGATGGTGGGATTTTGCTAGAGATATGATCGATCACTAATGAAATCATCTTCTTGTTATTTATATGTTGCTTGCAGGATAAAGTTGAAGTTTTTATATATGTATACAGCTGGGTTCTACACATACTCTATCTTCGCGTTGATCTTTTGGGAAACAAGACGCTCAGACTTTGGTGTTTCGATGGGTCATCATATCACTACTGTTATCCTCATCGTCCTCTCCTACATCTGCAGGTAAATGTTACATATATTATTGTGTTAAAGAGGAAAGGTATCTATCTATCTATCTTTACATTCTTTTGTTTGGTTTATTAGATTCTCTCGTGCTGGTTCTGTTGTTCTTGCACTCCATGACGCGAGTGATGTGTTCCTTGAAGTTGGGAAGATGTCCAAGTACAGTGGATTTGAGGGTATAGCGGCCTTTTCGTTTGTTCTTTTTGCTTTGTCTTGGGTCCTTCTACGTCTCATTTACTATCCTTTCTGGATCCTTTGGAGCACGAGGTTTGTTTATATACTACAACTTCTCTATCTTGAATGTTTTTTATTAGACTTGTGTTTAATAAGGTGTTGGTGAGTTGCAGCTATCAGATTATTATGACTGTGGACAAGGAAAAGCACCCAATCGAAGGACCGATCTACTACTACATGTTCAACACTCTCTTGTTTTGTCTGCTTGTGCTTCACATATTCTGGTGGGTTTTGATTTACCGGATGCTTGTGAAGCAAGTACAGGATCGAGGCAAGCTTAGCGAAGATGTCAGATCCGGTATGTTTAGTGAAAATCTTATTTGACTATGTATGATATGCATGTTTTGGATGGTTAACCAAGTTTGTGTATGTATTTCTGCAGATTCTGAAAGTGATGATGAACATGAAGATTGATTGCAACTTTGGGACACTCTGTTTTTATAAACAGAGGACTTTCAGGCTTCATTTCATCATCTTTCTGGTTGTTTGCTAAAATTTAAAAGTGGGGAGGATCTTAACCAGAACAAACCGCTTTTTAAATTGATCGGATAACTTTGGGAATTGCATTTTTGGATCGGTTTTCTCAAGATTTTGTTTAGACATTGTTTCACTTGTTTTTTTCTTCTCTAGTGTTATTTTATGGACATCTTTTGTTATTTTGGAATAACACAATTTCTTGTATCACCGAATGTCATAACATTTTGACTAGTTAAGTGAATAATTCTCAGAGTTTAATATTTTAAATTCTAGTGATAAATTTCAATGGCTACGACTGATATGTTTTTTTTAAATCCGATATCCAAGTTATTTAATACTATTACTACTGTAATTTTAAAAATAAAAATACATAAATAACTGGGAATATCTTCTAAAAAACTCTAAAATGATTTTTCTACTAGAGAAACACACAAGAGTAAACCAAAAGATATTTCATCAAAAAAGTATTCAAAAATAAAAAGATTTTCATAGCATTACTATGTAAATATACAAATATAAATAAATATTAAGAAAAACCAAATTATTTTTTAAACAAGAAATTGAATCGAAATTTTTATTAATTTTTTTTATAAATCTGAAAAATATATGAATCTGTTTTACTATTTATTTTTAGATCTTAATTATTATTATTTTAAAAAATCTTAAACTTCGCCTCCAAGGCTCCAACCTACCATTCAAATCAAAACTCTAAATATAAATTAGTTAATTTAGGGATAATATTATTTTGAATGTCTTTAAAAAAGTTTATTTTAGCTATTTTGATTTTTATGTGCTATTTTTGATAAAATATTTTTTTAATAGCTATGATAGCTTATTTTTTAATAATTCAGTTTGAATAATAAACAACTAAGTGGTTGTGAGCGAATTCGCGGACATAAATTTGATGTAAATAACTGATGAATATTTAGTAATAAAAAATACTTGTAAAATTATATAGGTAATTATCATATTTACTTCTCCAATATATATTATGCATCTTCTTCAGCTTCTTTTTATTTATTTGTTTGTTATAATTAAGTTTTTTTATTAAATGTTTGCTTATGTTTTCCTAATTTTTACATATTTTTTGCTAAATATTTATTTCTCTCTCTAAATAGTAATACAAATTATACAATCAATGAACCAAAAATTCATCTTATAATTTTTTTAGTCATAACATTACCTTATTCACTTTATTATTTGATTTAAGTGCAATTCTTTTAATCAAATTTCTTACATATTCCTTGAAATAGAATTCGTCTAATCTTTAAAATCTAATTATTTATAAAAACATATATAAATATTATAAAAAATTAATAATCATTAAAGATACGATTATACGCTTGAACAAGCACGGAACGCACCAGGCTTGGGAACGCACCATTTCTCAGCCACACACCATTTCTCCTCAGCCGGCAAAGAAGTATGTGGCTTTCTCCTCGAACTGCAGTAATTGACGAGAAGCACTAGGATCAAGAGGTAAAAAAGAGACTTCATTCTTTTTTTTCTTGGTGAGAGCATTTTTTATCGGGTGAGTTAGAAATATATTAAATTTGCAGATATAAATATTATATGAAAATTTATATTATGTATTAGAATATCATAAAATTTCCATAAATTTGATATAAAAATAACTGATGAATATTTAGTAATAACAAATGCTTGTAAAATTATATATGTAATTATCATATTTACTTCTCCAACATATATTATTCATTTTCTTCAGCCCCTTTTATTTTATTTTTGTTATTATTTCGTTTTTAATGAAATTTTTGCTATGATCAGCAGCTGCTAATAAAAATATATGTTTTTCTAATTTTTACATATTTTTGCCAAATATTTATTTCCCGCTCTAAATAATAATACAAATATACAATTAGTGAACCAAAAATCCATCTTATAATTATTTTCAATCATAATATTACCTTATTCACTTTATTATTTGATTTAAATGCAAAAATAATAATAATTAATGTTCTCATATGTTCTTTTAAATATAATTCGTCGAATCTTTAAAGCCTAATTATTTATAAAGCATTTATTTATAAGAAATTAATTATTATTATAGATACGATTATATTTTTATATGAATATAGAATCATTATATCGATTTCTATAAATTATTTTTATTCATTATTTTATGTAATATAAATATAAAATATTTGATCAAACATTATTACACTTTATAATTTTGAAAATTAGCTACTATATATTATTATTTGTAATATCATTTAGGGTTTTTGGCAAGTGATAGTAATTAGTTTTAGAGAAATTCTCTCAAATAGACATTTTTAAGTTTTTGTCACCAAAATAGACCTCAAAAACTAAAATGACAAAAATAGTATTACTTTTTTTTGAAAATTTTAAATTTTTTTATTTTTTTTAAATTTGAAATCATATCCCCTAAACTCCACTCCTCAACTCTAAATCTCAAACCCGAAATCCTAAACCTCACCCCTTAACTCTAAACCCTAATGTCTAGATTAATTAACTTTAGGAGTATAAGTGTATTTTTTTTTTGATAAAACATTTAAGTCTATTTTGGTTATTTTTATTTTAAAATTTTATATTTGTGACAGAAACTTTTTTAGGTATATCCTAGGAAATTTCTCTTAGTTTTAGGCTCAACTTTTATAATTGTATTAACAGTAATTAAAATTCTAATGGAACAAAAAATTTAGACAAAATCTTAATGGGAGAAACTCAATTTCTAAATGTTTTTTTTTCCTTCCAATTTTTTCTTTTTTTTTCTAATCTAATATCCAAGTTTGGCAGAAACAGAGTCAACACTCTGGGCTGAGGCACATGTACTAAAAGAAAATAGGAGAGTATTATCAGTCGAGCCTACAACCCTTCCATCGGTCCCAGGAAGATGGTGTTTCATAGATGGCTCTTGGAAGGAAAATGATACTTTCTCAGGACAAGGTTGGCTCAGTACTTTAGAAAGTTTTGATGGGTTGTTGGGGGCGAGGAATGTCCGGGCTTGTCTCACTCCTCTGCATGTAGAGATGGAATCCTATTATAGGAAATGGAATGTGTGAAAAATTTACGTCAATTTCAGGTTACGTTTGCAACGAATTATTCTCAATTGGTAAAGATGGTTTCAGAACCAGAAAAATGATCAGCATTTGCAAATTATTTGGAGGATATCAAGACTCTGAGAGAAAGTTTCATTAGATCAGAGATCATCTATGTACCAAAGACGCAAAATTCAAAGGCGAATAGTCTAACACGCAGTGTCAAGAAACAACCGTATTTTATCGTTCACATGGATCAGGATCTCCAAGTGTAGTTCACAGAGTCAGTATGAATCTGTAATTGATGATAAAAAAAAAAAATCTGATATCCAAGTTTAGTAATACTACTAGTATTATTGCCCGTGCCTAGCACGGGTTGATTTATTGTCTTTCAATTCTTTTATTTTTCTGATAAAGAAAATTATTTGACCAAAAACAATTAATATATCTATATATCAAAATATAAAATATAGCTAAAATACTATATGTGATCCAGTATTTTTAGTTTTCGATGATCCATACATACAGTTACAAATACTTAATTTAATATAAATTCAGAAAATGATGAAGTACATGTAGTAATTTATACAGTGTTTCCAATCTTTATTATCTTACAATTTTTTTATGATTTTATTGATATGAAATGTTTAATTATCTATTTTTAAACATGTACTTAAGATCAACCTATATTGGTTGTTTTTATAGTTTTATTTGTTTTTAAAGCTTAAAATTTTACAAATTTACCTTGCTTTTCTATTAAAACGTTTTTGTATTATTAGGCTTTCTGGAAAATTATATGTTTAATTTAAAAATATTAATTCTTTCGTTTTTAGCTATTTGTAAAAACTACTTGAAAAAATAATAGAAAATTTGAGAAATTTCAAAATTAATTACAGAAACTATTGGAAATTTTGAAACTGTTTTAACACATGATATTGACTAAGACAGCCTAAATGGTCAAGCAATAATGTCGAATATTTTAAGGCCTTAATTTGTTTGATGCGTAAAAACTACTGTAAAAAAAAGCAAAACAAAATTATTTTCTTACCTGAAATTTTGACTGGTCACAAGTTTTGCATCTGATTTATCTAACCCACTCGTCTTCAACCTTCTTTTTTGTGAAAGGACTTGTCTTCAACCTTCGCCAAATTTATCCTAGAATGGATCTCATCTAATTTTCAATCAGCTTTGATTTCTCATGCATCTCTGCAGCAAACAAAAATAATTTATAAACTGAACAATATAAATATCTGTGCTTTTTTTCTTTCAAAAAATATACCTATGCTTTTTTAGTTTATTCATCTTTTGGAGAATTAGCTAAACTTATGAATTCCTCATACAACTGCAGGAATACTGCAAATTCTGGAAGCCATGCAACAAAATACTTAGGTTAGAAGGATATCTCCATATTACCTTACTCATATCAATCTCTTCCAACACGATGATTTCAAATTGATGCTTTGAAAAAGGTTTAAAGACGCATGTATATTGATCAAAATATGCATGGTTTAGAAAATCTTGTGGTAATGGATTAGTTGTTTCTTTAGGATCAGAAAACAGAAGGAAGAACTTGGTGCAGAAAACAGAAAGAAGATATGAATAAACCAGTGAATTAAAATTGAAAATTTAGGAGAGGTAATGGATCAGTTGTTTCTTTGAGCAACTGAAGATAGTAGAAGAACGGTATCACTTTAATGAAGCTTATATATAAATTTGTTGATGATCGAACTGATTTCAAAGTTATTTATTTATGGTATAAACCGTTTATGTGAAAGAGGTTTTTAAAATCAGTATGCTTAGAAACTTGTTGATGACGTTTTTAAAATTATTTCTAGGCAGTTTACGTGAAAATGGTGGAGATCGTGGCCTCAAGTGAAAAACGGTGATGAAACTTTATTTTTAATTACGGGAAACTTTGTGCTAATGATTTTTACTCTTTTTCAATTAATCTAATTCTTAACATACAAAGCATACTTAACGGAAAGTGAAACTGAATGGGTCAAGTATTTAATATTGATTTTTCTGCTTTTTTTTTTTAAGTTTTGCTAAGTGTCAGATTTTGATTCGCCATGCGACTTGAGCTTTAGTATATAAGGGATTACTATTGTATTTTACAAAAAATAAAAGTACATAAATGAATACGCATTAACTTGAGGCGGCGCACAATAGAGTCTCACGCACCTGTGAGGTTTTGTTTAAGTTAAAAGGTTTAAGCTAGGCATCTCTCATAAAAGCTGTCTTGGTCGAGAAGACAGAGAGAAACTCTCTCTTGTTCGGTTCCTTGTTCGCCGATTCTACTGCGAAAAAGGTATTGCCACTTCCTTCGCTAATCGATCTCGCCTCTCGATTCGTTATACATGTTGCTCGATTCGATAGGATTCTCAGATCTATTTTTGTGATGAAAGTCGACTTCTTTCTGAGCTCTCAAGTTAGTTTAACGGTGTCCTAATATAGGATGTAATCATATGTTATGATTAGATGATTGCTCTCTTTTGGTTATTTCTTGTGGATATAATAAGATACAAGTCTGCTTCTAGTTTAGTTTTGTGCTGCTGGTTACATGTCTTTGTAATCTCTCTCACTCATAGGAGTCTAAAGTCTCTTATTATTTGGAACATAAACTATGTGTCTTTTGCTGCCTTCCCCTTTCGGTTTTATAGTAACATCACCTTATTAGTTTGTTTAAATGTTTCTGTATTTTTATCAGGTTTGTGAGACTTGGATAAAGAGCTAAGAAATGGAAGACGTACTAACAGAGAACCCTCCACCTTCAAGATTCTTCCAAGAAGATCTCAACAACTTCGCCTCCCCACCTCCTGAACCACCCCTTCCCTCTCCTTTCATCCTCTTCTCAAGCCCCAAACCCGAACTCCCCCTCAAACCATCTCTCCTCATCATAGCCCTATCTTCACCCTCCCTACACATCTTCCACAGCTGCTTACCTTCAAAGACTCTCATCGGAACCCTCATCATCCCCGAACTCCCCTTCTCCGGAAACACCGTAGAGCCTTCTTTACAAGACAAGTCCTGCAACATATACTCCTTAAGTGATAACAACAACGAGAACTCGGTCCTTTTGATTTCTGTTCAGCTTCCTGTCTCTCCTGAACGTTCTAACCTGGTCTCGAGGCTGCTCATTGGCCAAGACATTGTCCCTGAGAGGGTTATCATCTTGGACTCCATTCAGAGCCGTAACTTCAGAGGGAGGCTCTCACCGGATGAAGCATTGGCTGCTAAACTCGAGACATCATCTGAGAAGAAAGCAGCAGCAACGTCTCGGATGAATCTGGATTACTTCCCATCAGGTAGTGTTATCGATGGTCTGAGTGCTTCGCTTTTGAGCAGATGTCAGCTGAAGAATATCAGAGGGACGTTGGTGGTCTCATGGCCTGAGTTTGATCCTTCTGTGGTGAGATTTGTTGGTGGTCTGCTGAAGAGTATTGTCCCGGGTCTGGATAACAAAAGTGTGGGCAAAGATCTGGAGATGTACTCTTCAAGAAGTGGTCTTAAGAAGGATGCTTGGCTTGACTCTGATCTATATACATGATTCAAAGATGGCTTCTCAAAATAGTTGTTTCTTGTTTCTTTTGTAATGGCTTTTAGCTTTTCTTGGACAAAACAGAGACCTTAGGTGTGTGTTGTTCTCATTGCAAACAGTCTTGTTTCTTCTCTTTGGGAAAAAATGATCATGCTGAGATTATTTCAAGTTATCAAAAAGCACAAGAGTAAACCATACCATGAAACTACTTGTGTACTATTCTTATTTATTGACATTCCATAACTTTAGTATTTATTATACATGGTAAAATTCCCAAATAAAGTCTAGCTTTTACATCATTATTATCACAATCTTCTAATACAGTTTAATCTAAATAAAAACCAAAGCTAATGAATGATCGATACACAGAATACATGCAAGGCTTAAACCGAATTGTACCGCGAATTCTGGTTTATTGTTCCTCCATCAGATGCTTCATCAAAACAACAAAGAAAGTGAAAAGAAACCTATCTTTAGCTTACAGTCTCTAGACTTCAAAAGATCGCATAATTTTTTTCTTTTCAATGTGTGAAATTTTAGATTTTACTTACGGTCAGAACTGCTGAAGATAAGTGACTTTGGTTTAGGATGAGTCTCGTTGCACTCTTCCTCGGTTCCAGTTGAACATATCTGAGGATTGCCCATTACGCTGCAATATCACAAGTAGATTAAATGTTATTTAAAGGACACCGTTTTTTTTTTCTCTGCACAGAGTAAAACAGAACAGCCAAATCTTATTTTTCATAAATAGACTTACTTGAATGTATTGGCATGTAAGGTTGGAATGGTCCACTCAAGTTGCTGTAAGATAGATCCCTACAGAACTAATTATGATATAAGCAAAATTCATAGAAGAAAAATAAAATAAAAATAAAATAACAAGAATGTACAAAAGAATTAGTTGGGTCATGTTTGCCACCGAGGTAGGAATTGTTCCTGTCAGGCTGTTATTGTTCAGCTTCTGCACCACAATTTCAACACAAAACAACTCCATATATATAATTATAACAACTATTAATATAAACTATGGTAAAAAAAATTAGAAAAATAATTGGTAATCTTACAAGTACTGAAAACTTTGGAATGAGAAAGAGTAGATGGGAGTTGGCCACTGAAGTTATTGTTAGAGAGAGATCAAGTGTTTTGAGTTTCATCAGTTTCCCAATCTGGAGGGATATTTCCTGTGATGTAAATGTTTGCAATAGCCTTTTATATGTATATCCAAAAAGATGATAATTAGAAAACTAATAACACAACAAAATAAATTCTTACTAGCTGAACACTGACACAGTCAGATATGTAAATGCCATA
>NW_026013954.1:0-35338 GCF_020379485.1 Brassica napus | reverse complement strand
TAATTTAAATCGGATAAACATATAGTTTCAAAAAATTTATATCTATTAACTCTTAAAAGTCGGATGAAGGAATTTTAAATCGGTTAAAAAATCTAAAGATACGATATAAACATATCTTTCAATTTTTTAAAAATCGCGTTTTTTTTCGTCATTTCGATAGACTAAAACATTTAAAATCGATCTGAAGACATTAAATCGGACAAAAATAAATCAGCCATCTTTAAAAAATCTGTTGTAACTTAAAAGTCTGCTTCCAAATACACGGCAGATATAAATTTAACAGCATGTTTAATGAACAGATTTATGTTACAATATATTTGTTTTTTTGTCAAATAAATCTGCCGACAATTTTTTTTTCAAAATTTAAATGGCAATTTTGTAATATACTTTTCTGCTCACAACTGTAAAAAAGGGCATTTTCGACCATAAAAATATTTTAGTAATTTTGAACTTTTAAGATTATTCTAGTAATAACTCAAGTAATTGACTCGTTTAGTAAACTCCCCATAATCTTAAAAAATGTTAGAAACTATGAGATGTGTTTTTCTTAAGCTGCATCTGTGAGGGTAATACTTGTGTGCTTTTTATAATATGAATGTTTGGTTGAACGAGAAGTTTGCTCTACAAGTAAATAGCGCAATACCTACGGAGAGTCTTTGATGGAAGAGTCAACATATCCTATTCTACAAGTTTGCTCTTTTTGTCTTAATCTTTGATGAATAGTCAACATCTATAGACATGCTTGAAGAGCACGTAGAATAATATCAAAAGAAGAAAACACAAGAGAGAAAGATGTTCACGGTTCTACTATCATATAAAGATAAGCGCCAGTATAAGCTCATGGACTTTGGAAGATCAACTCAAAACCAAATGAATTTAGACAGGATCCAAACAGGTAAGGCCAGATTGGTTCATCATCACAAGTTCACAACAATCATGTTCATTAAATAGGATAAAAACAGGTTTAGTTATCTTAGCAAAAGAATCTAAAAGGTGAACCAATGAGTTTATCTTCAGCAGTCTTATCTATCTCCTCTGCTAATAAAGGAGTCACCATATCAACAACTTCGAAAGAGTGATTTCGGATTTTGTCATATATTGTCAGCAAATTTAAAAGACTGCTACAAACCACATGAACTTTTATATACAAGAATTTGAGAAGCCAGTTTCCTATGTGTCGCTGTCACATTAACTCTCACGATGGTTGATTACACTAATATCTTTATTGAATTAATTTACAATAAAATACTATTATTTATTTTTTATTTAGTTTACTTTTTAAAATTTTCCAAAACCATATACATATAATAAAAAAAAAATTATAAAGTAAAAAAAAATGAATTGAAAAACGAAAATATATGTATATATAATATGATTTCATAAAAAGGGAAAGTTAACAAAATAATAATATTACATTTAAAAGATATTTTTAAATACTTTCTTTATATCTATATTTTTTTAGATGAGAAATATAAATTTGTATATAATGTGATTTCATGAAAAACAATTTACACAGATAATCTTGATATTAGAAAAAGATATATTATTTCTTTTTAAAACAAAATTTAAACAACACAAAAAATTAAAAGTAATAGAAATATTTTATATATCTATCTATTTTCTTTACATAAGATAATTAAGTAACATATATTGATATATGTTTAATTGACTAAAAATAGTTTATAATTAGTGATATTGAATTTATTTATTTATTTTTCATATATTTAGTTGATTATAATATCTTTCAATTACAGAAAAAAATATCAATAAATTATACTTTACCTATATAATATTATTTTCAAATACAATCACAATTTTGTTTACTGTTTATTTTTAAGAGATATTAAAAACTAATTTTTTTTAAAAAATAATCATTTGATCAAATAGTTAAAATAGTTTAATAAGGTAGATATATTATATTTTATCATTATTAACGTTGTATATTTTCTTAATATTCTTTTAAATTTTATGTTTTTATGTTTGTGAAACTTAATAGAACCATAATCAAAATACCAATTCAAATCTGAATTCTCATTTTTAAGATTATTTAAATAAATTTCAGTTTCCATTCAATAAATCAATTGCAAAAAGTTATTTAGAATTTATAAAATATTTTAATTATTGTAAATATTGATATGTGTTCATAAGCTTCCAAAAATGTATCAACTACTTATGCATGTAAATGTTGATTATCACTTTATTTTCTAATATATTTTTTTTAAAACATCAACATATAATTTGATAAATGTTATGAAAATACATGCACATTTAAATGATAATTAACATTGATTTTATCTGACTTAATTATAATAAAAATAATTATACTTCATTTTGAATTTGAAAGAATATATGTAACTCAATATATTCACAACATGAGTGACTCAACTAATCCAACTTATATTTAAAATCATATATTTAACTACGATAGGAATATATAATTAAGAATAGTAATTTATTTTATAAATATAAAGTCATAGGACACTTTAGTTTATTTTTAACCAACTGTTACAATTTAGTGCTTTTGTAAAATATTCATAATATTATCGTTATATTAATTTATGTAATTTGGAATCAGACACTTCAGTTTATTTTTTATTTTATTATAAGCACAGTATATCTTAAGTTATACATAAACTTCATAAAATATATTTACATATCTAAGACAACAACTACCTAAATGCAAATAATAAGTTAATAAAATTTTTGATATATAGAATAAAAAATATGCTATCCAATTTACCTAATGATAACTAATCGACTGTAAAAACAATAAAACTGATTAGATATAACATATATAAATCATATGTATAATTAAAGTAATATAATATATTAATGTAAATGATGCATATATATTATAAATTAATTTAAAATTAAAAGTAAATAGCAATCAATTATTATAGTATATTTACTTTAGAAATATTTATACTCGTGCATGAGCATGGAAAAACACCTAGTGTAGATTAAGTGTGACATAACAAAATGCTAAATTATATCATTCTATGGACATGTATTGAGTCACCACAATGACAAAATGGATAATAAATCTGAAGATGTTAAAACATGGCCAACACAATGTTTTGAGAATACACTTTGAGTCTGAATTTTTTTTGTGTGGACATGTATTGATCAACACTTATGCCACATCATCACTACGTGAACTCTATTTCTCTCTTTTATTATCTTCTTTCCAAAACAACACATATAATATCTTTTAAAATGAAAGTTTAGTTTTTCATTTAAAAAAAATACTTTTTCAATATAAAATCGTTAAATATTTTTTATAAGTTATATTTATGTTTGGCTTATCAATTTACATATATAATAAAAATTAAATTATTATATTATATATATGAATATGTTTATTTGATATGTATTATATATATATATATATATATTTAAATGTGTAAATTGCAGGGTTTTTAGCGAAGAAAAATTAAATTGATAAATTAATTTATTAATTAACTTAATAGATGAAGATTATATTTACACATAAGTGATATAAAATAATTTATTAGTTAACTTAATGAATCGACAAGATGTCATTCAACAAACATATTTTATGATGGTTATAAATAAATAAATATTTGGTGATTTGATTAGTTGTTTACATACAGAATATTAATATAAACTATAATTTGAAACTTAATTAAAAATACATTTAAAATAAATTTTTTAAAATATAAATATTTACTGTCTTTTTTTATTCTAAGCTAATGTAATTTTTTATATATTTATAATTAGGTTTCTAGTTTAGAATTTTTAATTAGTGGTGATACGTATAGATAATTGTTATATTTTAAGAATTTTATCAAAAATACAAAATTTCATAATAAAATTTTACATGTTATAATAAAAATAAAATATGTCATATATTTTTACTAAGTCCTGTCATCGTAAGTGTGATAGTGATAAATAAACAATTTTTTTAAAACATAGTAAAGACAAATACTGGCATGAGGAGGTGCAGATTTGTAACAAGAAAAAGGTGATTACCAAAGAAACTAGACACTTTGTGTCGGTTAATTGAAATCCGAACAGAAAAGGATGATGACTAGAAGAAAATAATAACATATGTCAGTTAGTTTAAATCTGAACTTATTATGTTAAAACATGGCTGCCACAATGTTTTAAGAATACACTTTCGGCTACTCTCACTAAAGTAGAAATACAAAGTGGGTCCAATTCCTCCTTCTGGTTTGATGAGTGGGCCGTCTATTGGGAGACTCATAGATATAACTGGTCCTCGAGGATGCATTGATACTGGGATTCCTTTAACTGCAACTGTGGAAAAGGCGGTTCAAACATATATGTGTCGACGTCACAGAGTTGAGAACCTGCTCAAGATAGAGCATGAAATTCTCTCACTGCCCGAAAAGAACCTTACCCACCTCCAAGAACATCGTTTATGGAAAATTTCAAATGGGGAATATAAGCAGGTTTTTAGCACGAAGTCAACCTGGGAGCTTACGCGTACTCATACCTGAAGGTGGCTTGGTATAAATGCATATGGTTCTCTGCAGCAACTCGAACATATGCCTTTATAACATGGCTTGCAGTTCCCAATCGGCTGTCAACTGGAGACCGGGTTCTCAAATGGAATCCCCAAGCAAATAGCGTATGCTTGCTTTGTAGTAATGTGGAGGAGTCAAGAGGACCATTTATTTTTCTCTGTTCTTAAACTGAGAAAGTTTGGAAGAGCTTTGTGTTCCAGCTTCTTCATGGGAGTTATTCAAACCAATAGTTGCAAATTCTTCATGTGTTACGGACGGTGCTCAAGACCACTCTATCTTGTTCCTGGTTCGCTATGCCTTTCAAGTCACAATTTCTGCCATTTTGTATGAGGGAAATGCTAGACGAATGGGAGAAGCATCCCAATCCTTCATCCCTAGACAAGCAAATCAGGAACAAGATCTCTGTATTGCAAGGCACTCGAGAAAACTGTAGATAAATATAAAACAGAGTTTTATTGAAATAGAAATAGCTTATTAAAGCTTTATTATGCAATGAAATTGAGAAAGAAAGAAGTTTAAAATTGTCACCAAGATAAGTAAATATTTAGATTGTATTTCATTAAGAAGAAAGAGTGGCTGCAACAATAGCAGCCTTGGTTACAGTCATCAAACACTAACGACATATATATAAGCAAGTCCTAGTTAAAGACTTCTTATTGGATCAGAATATGGACTTTTCTTGTGGACTTCAATAAAAACAAATATGAAAAATCTATGGGAGTGTGGTTTGGAAGTCGATGACTCAACTTCCTCATTTATTAGAATGAATAAATTTTACATTCATTCAAAAAAAAACACACTTTAAATCATTTTTTTTTGTGGGAAAGTACACTCAGATCGAGTTTTGGATTGCATATTATTTATCCGATAGTATATTTCTCTGGTGATATCCATACACTGAAATTGCTCTTTATCTCGCTACTTCGACATCAATATCCATATCGCCATAAAAATATGGTTGTTCAACATTTTTTGGAGCTATGCCGAGGTCGTTACCCTCCCGCCGTTATCTCATCCAAACTGATATTGGTGATAAACAGAAGAGGCTTGGGAATAAACCCATCTTTCTCACGGATTTGTATGATCGAGTTATGTAGAAAATATATATTTGTCTTTAAATAGAAACAGATTAATCGAGTTATGTAGAAAACATATATTTGTCTTTAAATAGAAAAAGATTATTTGTGTTTAATTGTAACAAATCAACCGCTGAACGTTTTGGACTCTGACGTTTTTGATTCCTCTGTCGATTTCGCTTCCTACGGTGAGGCAAGTACCTTTTGGGAAGAGCTATGTGAGTCATATGTTGTGAACAAATGTAAATAGAATTTGAAAAAGAAAACAGAAAAAAACTTAGAAAGAAATTCGTTTGAGGCATATTGTTAACATAGGAAACGATATTCTGAATAGACTTTTTTTATTGAACAAGTTTGACAATACATCGTATATATACAACTCCAAAGATAAGATATTCCTTAACGGAATTGGAATTATCTCCAAATATAATGGAAGTTATCCTAATCTCAAGAATAGGAATATTCTAATCCCTAATATTCAAGTTGGAGAGTGAAGATCTTGAACTCTTCACTCTCCAAATTGGACAGCAAGAAATCAAACTGAGGTCGACCTAGGGCCTTTGTAAGAATGTCCGCCACTTGATCCTTTGTACGAACGTGACGCATTGAGATTAGACCAGCACGAGCAGCATCACGAACACAGTGACAATCCCTCTCAATATGTTTTGTTCTTTCTTGAAAAATTGGATTCGAAGCAATGTGGATAGACGCTTGGCTATCACAATAAAAGGAGACAGGCGTAGAAGGTACAGCTCCAAGATCTTTGACAAGAGGTACGATCCACTTCATTTCTTGAACAGCACACGCCATCGCCCTATATTCCGCTTCAGCTGAGGAGTGAGACACAATGTCTTGTTTCTTTGTTTTCCAAGCAATAGGAGACCCTCCCATCATAACTACAAACGAGCTGAGAGAGCGACGAGTGAGAGGACATGATTGCCAATCTGTGTCACAGTAGATAGACAACTCTAGATTGGTATCTGCACTCAAGAGAATTCCCTGACCAGGTGACCCCTTTAGATAAGGAACGACTCGCAAGGCAGAATCCCGTGAGCTTGGCGAGGAGTCTGCATGAACTGAGACAAGAGATGAATGGAGTATGACAACTCAGGACGAGAGATAGCGAGGTAGACTAATCGGCCTATCAGACGTCGATACTGACCGGGATCCGAGAACATAGGACCATCATCAGATGCAAGTTTATGGTTTTGTTCCATAGGTGTGCCTGCAGGTTTCGATCCAAGTAAACCGGTTTCACCAACAATGTCAAGAACATACTTCCGTTGAGATAAAAAAAATGCCCTCATCTGATCTAGCAACTTCAATGCCTAAGAAGTATTTTAATCGTCCCAAGTCTTTCATATGAAAACAAGTACCCAAGTATGTTTTAAACTTCTCAAGCCACTCTAAACAATTGCTCGCAATGACTAAATCATCAACATAGACAAGAACCCTTATCTCAACTTCACCTTTGATGTAGATAAACAACGAGGCATCCTCATAGGACTGCTCAAAACCAAACTTTGTAAGAGCCTGAGAGAGTTTGGCAAACCAGCAACGCGGTGCTTGGCGTAACCCATATAACGACTTGCGTAACCTACACACTTTAGTAGGATCGGAATGTGAAAAACCTGGAGGAAACGTCATATAAACTTCTTCTTCGAGATCACCGTGAAGAAAGACGTTATGAACGTCCATCTGATGAACCTCCCACTTTTTATCAGCCACAATGCGAAGGAGAGCACGAACCGTGGTCATCTTAACCACTGGCGCAAAAGTTTTATTGAAATCTTCCCCCTCTATTTGGTGATTTCCTCGAACCACAAGACGTGCTTTGTGACGCCGAATGGTCCCATCAGAGTTATATTTGATTGTAAAGACCCAATGACAACCAAGAGCTACCTTGCCTGGTGGAAGCGAAGTCACATCCCATGTGTCCTGGTCTTCAAGTGCAACTACCTCATCTTTAACAGCAACTCACTATACTTTCTCTTTTACAGCCTCAGAGTAACTTTTTGGTATTATACATGGAGTTATTGCTGCGAGAAACACTTGATGCACAGATGAGAAGGAAATATCATAAAGGTATTCAACCAGGGGATACGGTGTCTTACCAGGAACCAAATCGGAAGACAGTGATTGAGCGGAAAGAGGAGCGAGAGGGGTATCCTTTATGGTGACTGTGTTGTAATCAATATAATCTTGAAACTTAGCTGGAGGCACACGAACCCGCTGACCACGTCCTAGCTGATCTTCTGGAGTGGAAGACTCTGAACTTGTATTGAGAGTATCGAATACTATAGGTGAAGAAACAGGAAGTTCCTCAACGTGTGCTGTTGCGGTGGAGTTATGAGCCGGAGCAGACGCTTCTGTTTCTTGTTCGATCACAGGGGGTATAGCACTGCTCCCCCTTTCGGCTAAATTCATTTCTGCTTGTAGCAACCAATCCTCATCAGAAACGGGCGTCGAAGATGGAACATGCGCAGGTGGGGAAACTTGAACAGAGACCATTGGGAACTCATTCTCGTAGAAAACAACATCTCGACTGATAAGAAATTCCTTCTTATCCAAGTCATAAACCTTCCATCCTTTTTGACCAAACGGATAACCAAGGAAGATACATCGCCTGCTCCTTGGCCCAAACTTGTCTCTGTCATGAGACCGGCGATGTGTGTAACACAAGCTTCCAAAGACACGAAGGTGATCATACTGCAGTTTGATCCCATACAGTATTTCATAAGGAAAACGTCCTTTGAGAACTTTTGTGGGCATTCTGTTAATCAAATGGGATGCTGTCATCACAGCTTCACCCCAAAACTTAACCGGTGGCTTGCTTTGACATAGCAATGCCCGAGACACATTCAAAATGTGTCGGTGTTTCCTCTCAACATGCCCATCTGCTGAGGCGTTGCAACACACGACGTATGATGTAACACACCTTGTTCTCGAAAATATCGTGTAAGACAAGTAAATTCAGTCCCATTATGTGAACGAACGATCTTCACTGGTTTTCCAAACTGTCTAGACGTCATTGCACAGAAGTTTTGGAGTACGGTTTTAACCTCTGATTTTTCGAGAAGGAGATATGTCCACACAGCCCTTGAGTGATCATCAACAATAGTTAAAAAGTAGACTGCTACACTTGAGGAAAGAGTACGATACGGTCCCCATACGTCAAAATGAATCATATCAAAACACTCTTTAGATTTATTTGAACTGTTAAAGAAAACTTCTCGTGTCTGCTTTGCCCTAAAATAAGTGTCACATGGACTAGGGGAAGCTGTTTTATTGGTAGAAAACATAGGTAAAGACGATAAAACAGAAAACGACGGATGCCCTAACCGTTGGTGCCACATGAACTGATCGGCATAACTAACAACTGTACTAGTCACACGATGAACCCTTGCAGCCATGACATCCTGAAAGTAGTATACCCTATCTCACTCTTTACCGGCTCCAATCAGGGTTCTCGTAAAACGGTCCTGCAAGACACACACTGTATCAGTAAAAAGAGCAAAGCAATTTATCTGTCTCAAAAATTTTGAAACAGAAATCAAAGAACAATTTAGGTTCGGCACAAATAGTGCTTTCTCCAATGTGACTTGATCTGTTAATGGCAAACTTTCAACGTGAGTTGCAAACGTTCTATTGCCGTCGGCAAACCCAACTGGACATGGTGGTATAACAAACGCATTAATCAGTAGAGAGAAATCGCCCGTCATATGATGAGACGCACCCGTGTCCAATATAAGGTCATCGTGTCTCTTCTTACCAGAAAGCTTATCAGAAGAAGGTGGACGTGCTCGTTCGTTGATCATCTGGGTAATAGCTGTCCATTGTTCTTCTGTGAAACCTGGGAAGGATGAGGAGTTGGAGGTAGTGGCATGAGCATTGTTGACACGATCTCCTGTGTTATGCGAAGAACTTGAGGAGCCACGCCCACGACCACCGCGAGAACCGCCTCTATTTCCTCCATTACCATCTCTGTTGGCCGACGAACGTTCTTCCCACCAGTCAGGAAAGCCAACCAACTGCCAACAGTTTGTTTTATCGTGACCAGTTCTCCTGCAGTGAGCACACTGTGATCGTTTTTCTGAACCGGTGGAGTTAGCACTAGGGGTAGTTTGCTCCGCTTCTGTTTTAGCCAAGAACCCAATAGCATTCTGCTGAGACTCCTGTTCTTTAGCTGAATTAATACGTTGTTCTTCTCTGACAACTTTAGCATATATCTTTCCAATATCCAAATCTGAATCTGACGAGATGATCGATTGACAAATTCCTCCAAAACGAACCTCATCTAAGCCCATTACGAACTGATGAATCTTCTCAGCTTCTCTAACTTTCTCAATCTCCGAAGCTGCTGCACAAGTGAAACTTGGAAGCAGTGAATACATGTCTAACTCCTCCCATAGCTTGGACAAACGCCCAAAGAACTCAATCACAGGCTGACAATCTTGACGACACGAAGCCAGCTGCTCCTTCAGATGATGCACTGGCACTTTATTTCCCACAGAGAACCGTTTGCGCAAATTTTCCCATAGTTTATGAGCGTCTTGAACAAACGTAACCGTAGACCGCACACGCGGTTCTATAGACGTCCAAATCCAACCCATAATCATTGAGTTAACCGAAAGCCAAAGCTCCAAGTTAGAATCGGTTGTGGATGGTTTCGTAATAGATCCATCGATGAACCCAAGCTTCCGTTTGGCACGAAGAGCATTGGTCATCTCACTAGACCACTCATTATAATTATCTCCTGTCAACGTCAACGACGTGATCGTAGCACCCGGATTATCGGACACATAAAAAGAGTAAGGTGTCGTAATCTTGTTCCCAACGTCACCGACATTGTCTGATGTTCCACTCTTGATGGCTGACGATTCATCACCTTCAACCATCTTTGCTGAATCTCACAGAGAACCAGCAACACAACACAAGCCTCCGAACTTCGAAGAACTTAAACACAAGAAAAAATTTCTAGGTCTCAGAAAATTTCTGCTCTGATACCATGTAAACTTAGGAAACGATATTCTGAATAGACTTTCTTATTGAACAAGTTTGACAATACATCGTATATATACAACTCTAAAGACAAGATATTCCTTAACGGAATTGGTTATTATCTCCAAATATAATGGAAGTTATCCTAATCTCAAGAATGGAAATATTCTATTCCCTACTACATATATCAATTTTAAGGTTTGTATAATAATTTGTAAATAATATTTTACAACTCATTACCCTCATATTTATATAGTTTCAAAATTTTGATATTCATTTTCACTTTATAAAAATTTCTTATCTATTAAAAATAGCTTAATTCCTAACTTTAAAAGATATATCGTAAGCACCCACCCAGTTTACAGTTTTCCTATATTATTAGTAAAACTTTGTATTAAATAATTGTAATAAAATTGCATGTTTTAACTAATATTAATTATTGTATTTTACATGTGCTAATAATCTAAAATCTTATTTTGATTATTTCGTTTACATCATCTAATAATCTAATAATAATATTAGATATACTAATATTATTAAAACAATCACAAATGGCAATACTAATCATATTTAATAATCCATAACTATCACCTAAATTAGATATACTCTATCAAGTTAAATAGTTAAACTATATGTTATCCATGTTACCAATTAATAGCATAACCCATAATTGATAGTCACCTAGTATTATTTTCCTAAATAATCCTTAATCAAATCTTTATTTTTATTAATAAATATCATAATATTAGGAGTGAACTTAGAAAAATTCATCAACGTTCAAGTAAGGAAACAAAAATTATTAAAAATTTATATACTTATATATAGACATTTAAAAAAATGTAAACATAAAGTGGTTAATATGAATAACTATAATAAGTTATTCACATTATTCACTTTACAAATAATATTTAGGAGATTCTATCTCATGTTATTTCTGTAATGAAATAAAAAGGTATTAAATAAGTAAAAATGCACAAGTTAAGATTCGAACCGATACATTTAAATCATTGAAAGACATAACCACTACAATAAAGTAAACTACTATAAGTTTTTTAACTACTACAACTTTTGATGCCCTTAAAACATGTTATACTAATTAGGTGCCTAAAACACAAGTTTCCTTTGTTTTAGGCCAGGACCAGTTGTGAATATTAAACAACCATGATCTTTTTTTATTCATACAACAACAAACAACAAAACATAGACAGCAAAAACAAAAATCACAAGATTGAAGAAAAACATCATTAAAGCATAATAAACACCTCACAGAAACTCGTCGACAAAAAAAAAAACACCTCACAGAAACTCTAAAATATTGATTCAACAAGAAAATTTTAGACCAGAACCTTGAAACTTCTCTTCCATGGTTCTATCAATTTCCTCTGCCAAGGACTCACTCAAAGTATCTCTCCATCCTCCAACCTCTCCTTTTCTGAAGAAAGCTTTAGTCTCCACGCCATTTGGCAACTTCCCTTCTCTATTAGCTTCCAGGCTACTTAAGCTCTCAAAACTACACAACTTCACAATCCCTCTCACTTCTTCTGCTTCAATAAAACCACATCCCAAGAACTCAGCTATTCTCTTGATCGTATCTCCAGTCTGCTTCTTCAGCTCTTCATAAGTAACAAACAAGACCTTGTTCGGATTTTCGAGGCTCGCATACCAATACTCCAACACATGATCCCAAAAGGGTCCACCTATAAACTTACCTTGACAAAACGCTTCAACCGCCTTTTCAATGGGATAATCAGCGGTTTCTTCAGGAGCAAGTTTCTTCCCAAAATGCCATAAGGAGACAAACATGTCCTTTGGGTTTCTACAACAGTACACAATCTTACAAGACGAGCTCTTAACGGACTCGGGCAGGGAAAGAAGCGATATGTGCGTGTTCATGAGTCTTGGAGAAGGCAACTCGGAGAAATCGAAATTTGGAGACTCGTAGTAAACTCCTTCCAAGAAGGGTATGAGAAGGTGCGGGTTGGTAACAAGAAGAGGATGATTTCCAGAAGAAACTGGAAACTGGTTTCGGTTGATGAGAGCAAAGACAAGAGCTTTTAACCAAGTGGTACCTGATTTAGGATTGGTGACGAGGATAATGTCTGAATCTTTGGCCTCAAAGTGTTTTTGGCATTGCAAGAGTCCTTGTAAGAGGGCTTGTGTGTGCCAACGTCCTTGAAACTGATACATTTGGCTCACCAACCAACCTTTCTCGCTTGGAAGAGAAGAGATCAGATCTCTTGTTTCTTGTGTCAGATCTTCATCTCTCAAGTAAGATGATGATGATGATGACATTGTTGAAGAGTATAGATAATCTTGATTTTTTTTAGAAACTATAAGATGTTTTTTGCATCTATGAGGGTAATACTTGTGTGCTATTTATAATAAGCACAATATCGATGGAATAGTCAACATATCCTGCTCTACAAGTAAATCGCAATACTATTCTCGGATTTATCTTTTTGTCTTAATCTTTGATGGAATAGTCAACATGCTTGAAGAGCACGTAGAATAATATCTCAAAAGAAAAAAACAAGAGAGAGAGAGATAATCACGGCTCTACTATCATATTGTCAGAAGGATGAGCGCCAGAATATTATAAGAACTTGTTTGTTATTTTGTTGACGCGCTGTTTTTAATATTAACTAGCTTTTGATCCGCACAGGTGTTTGTACTTCGTAAGTATATGTTTTTCATCTGTATAAACATTTATGTTACTCAAACCCTAGCCGTCGAGAGAAAAAAAAGGAGATTTTTTATAGTTTCAAGTCGATGGCGGGAGGCTTCTATAGCTCCGTTATCGGCTTGTTTGATTCGTTCTGCTTCTCTTTCTTTGATTTGATTTACTTCTCGTTACTTGGTTTGTTTGATTGCCAATTTGTTTTAAATCTGGCAAAGTTTTTTATTAGTCTTTTGTATGCTTCTTCCAATGGATTTGGAGAGATAAAAGTTTCGGGTCAATTGAACCGTTTAGAAAAAGTAATTGACAGATCTACTGCGGATGGTGGCGACGGATCTTACCGGCTTCAATCGTTGATGGTTCTTCATGTGACAGTGATGGAGTTCTTGCTGCAAACTATGGTTACTTCAAAAAGCAGCATCAAATTCTATGGAACGGTAATCTCTTATCTCAATGGCTCCTACTGGAGTATTAAAAAGAGAGTGACAATCGTTCTCAATTCATTCTGAAGCGTGGTGTTTTTGGATTAATACGAAGATTATCTCCCTTGAGATTCAGCTTCTCCAAAAGCAATATGGAGCTTTTATATGAAAATCTTTAGTCATCCATACGCAAGATGTGTTGTTAGTTTACTTTGGATCCCTACTGGTGTATCCTTATTCTACTCTTTTGTTTTGATAATTCTCATTGTTTAGAACTTTTTGACTATAAGATTTAATAATACAATCCAAAGCGTTAAAAAAAAAAACATTTATGTTACTAATTCCATTTATAAACTATGCAGTTGTATTCTTCTTTTATTGTACTTTTATTGGTTTTACTTGGTAATTAAATTAATATTCTAAAGTGTAAAATATTAGAGTATTAAGTATGTGCTTTATTAAATTAAACTATAAATATTGTGATTAAAATTATATGTAAAGTTATAATTTTATAGTTATTTTAACAAATACATTATTTAGATAGTAACATACAAAATAATTGAAAAAGTAACAAAAAATATTCAAAAATAAGTACAGATTTTTGATAATTTTATCTACCAAACCCAATTTGAAGTTGACTCACGCAATCGTGCAGGTATTTGATAAGAATAAAAAATTGAAATCTATAGAAATAAGTAATTTCATACCATTTTATTCCAAAAATATTGTAATAACAATCAGTTTTATGATGGACAGTGATATCATATAACAATCTCACATCTATTAATAATTGGAGTTATAATTAGGAAAATTCTCTCAAATAGACATTTTTAAGTTTTTGACACAAAAAATAGCCCTTAAAAATAAAATGACGAAAATAGCTTTATTTATTTTGAAAATTCTAAAATTTATTTTTTATTTTTTTTTAAATTTGAACATATCTCCAAAACCCAACCCCTTAACTCTAAACCCTAAGTCTTATATTAGTTAACCTTAAGGGTATAAATGCATATTTACCATTCAATAAAACCTCTTTTGGTCATTTTCCTCTTTGAATGTCTATTTTTGTGAAAATAAACTAAAAAAAAGCTATCTAAGAGAATTTCTCTTATAATTATATGTGTCTTTTTATTTTATAAAAGAATTATTTTTCAACATTTAATTTTTATAGATATATAAGAATTACATATTACATTTTTTTAAATTTGGCATGTCTACACATAAACATTCTTATTATTTTATATGTTAGTATTTATTGTTTAGATTATTCAGTTCCTTGGTTGTGTATATGAATTTATTTGTACTTTGTAAAATTTTGGAATATAAGTAATTAACATGTACATATATATTTGTACATCAACTTAATAAAATCACAGAAAAATTAATTACAATCATTCAAACTTTGAATTAAGTAGCTATTGTAAGTTGGGCCATAGTAATATATGAGAAAAATAAATTTTAATTTGGACCATAGTACTATTAATGTTTTCATCATTAGCCTATTAAGTTTTTTTTTCTGGGAAACAAACAAACAAACCTTTTGTGAACAGGAAAAAAAGTTTTCGTTTCATTTTAAGAGCATCTCCAACCCACCTCTATTTCTACCTCTATAATAGCATTTAGAGAAAAAATCACTTCAACACATCTCTATTTTTACCTCTAAAATAGAGATTGCTATTTTTTTTCTCTATTTATAGGGGAAGAAATAGTATTCCTCTATATTTTACTCTATATGTAGAGATCTCTATTTTAGAGAAATACATTGGAGTAAAACTCATCCCTATTATAGAGTTCTTCTATTTTAGAAGTAAAAATAGAAAAATACATTGGAGATGGTCTAAACAGAGCTTATCTCTCTCGTCCTAAACCTCCTCTTTGTTTAAAAGGAGACTCCGTAGAAATAGGAAATAAAATAATATTTATGATTTACCCGTGCAGAGTAATAACAGGAAGGAAAGAAGTGTGATTGGTTCTATTTTGTAGTCACATTAAATTAGGAATGACTTTTTGATTGATGTCGAGTTTTAGGATGGAAATAAGTGTGACCGGTTCGATTTTCTACTCACATTAAATATATTGATATCCAAAATAGACTAAACCATAAAATCCCTAAACCATTAGGATTTAACCATAATGGACTGTTATTAAAAGGCCAAACAAACTTCTATTTCTAACCAAACACCCAAAATATGGGCTTCTATTTCTAACCAAACACCCAAAATATGGGCTTCGAAACTTATATTATCGAATGTATTTAAGACGACATAGTTTTAATTAGAGTGGCATGAGAAGGTAATTTTTGTGGAAAACTTAGGGGTAAATACAAAATGTACTTTAGTTTTAATAGATTACTAGATTTTGACCCGCGCTTTCAAAGCGCGGAATCATTTCTTATTAAAATTTCATTTAAATTAATAAATATTTGTCTAATTTATATTTTAATAGATTTTATATTTGTTTATAGTAATTTTTTATAATTTTGTCTTCTTTATTTTTTATTATATAATAATAAATTTGTGTACTAATTAATTTGTGCAAACTTTTACTCAATAAATTTAAGGGCAAATCTCCAAAATAGCACATTTCTAAGTTTATATCACAAAAATAGCACTGAAAAACTAAAATGACCAAAATAGCATTTTATCTTTTGAAAAATTTAAATTTTTTTTATTTTTCAAAATTTGAAATCTTATCCCCAAAACCTCACTTCTCAACTCTAAACCCTAAAACCTAAACTCTAAACCCTAAACCCTAAATTTTAAACCCTAAACACCACCCCTTGAGTGCTATTTTTGTGACTTTTGGCCTTGAGTGCTAGTTTGGGAACAAAAACTTGATTTAGTGCTATTTTGGTCTTTTTCTCTAAATTTAATTATATTGTGATTATATATTTGCTAAGGTTATTTATTTACGATTTTAACTTATTAATTAAATATTATATGAAAAATGTAATAGACATTACGTTTTTCATTCTACATATTTTAAATAATGCATAAATATTAAATTATAATTACACAAATATTAAATAATAATTATGTATTTAAATTGACTTATAATTTTTTTAAAAGAAAATATTGTTGGGCTTCTTTGACTTTAAGTTTTTAAATTATTGGGCTGTTTTGTTTAGTTGGACAGAAGCAAATGTGTTGGGCTTTTAATTTCTGAAAACCATTAAAAACAATTGAAAAAAGAAATGGAATGTTTTGTAATTAATAAGAAAATTTAGGGGCAGATTCATAAGAAGTATTCTGCTTTAATAGTATAGATATATTCAATATTTTTTAATAAAAATATTGATTTTTCGTAAACTAGTTTCCCTAGGTTTTATAATGGGATAATTTTATTTAATTTGTCTGTTATTATTATTTTTGTTTAAATTAGTTATATAATGACAGTATTGTGATTATTATTAAGTATGATGGTAATTTGGTCTTTATTGATCCATTATAACATGTATTAATGAATGAGAGTTCTTAAAAATGATGGCATGATTTAGTATAAAATGTGACATGCTTTCATTTTATTATGACATGTACGATTTCATTTACGAAGTTTACATTTTTAGTAAAGTTTCTCTGTAATATAAGAATATTTTATGTGTACTATCATTATTAAAATTTTTAATTAATAACATAATTATAAATAAATAAAAATTTTCATATCAACTTTAGAATTTAAAAATAATTTTAATATATAACTATACTTTATCATAAATAATTAAAATTTTGAGTTGTACTTTAACTAGATGTAAAACCAACTAGTCATGTTTTCAAATTATTAAATTTATTTATGTATATTCGCCATAATATATGTTCGTTCAGCGAGTGTTAATCAATTTAGTAAATTGAGTTTTATTACTTCAATGTATTTTTAACTAAAATCAACTAATAAAAATAAAATAATTTATGATAAAACTTAACTAAATCTGAAAATATAAATAATTTTGTTAAAACTAAATAAAAAAATTACGAATAATTATTTTAAGTTTTTTTTTAGTATTGATAAAGCTAAAATCTAAAAACATTATTAAAATATAATTTAAACTTTAATTTAATAAATAGTAATAATTTCTAAAAATATATCAACACTGTGCATGGCTCTCATAAAACCTTCTAGTTGATTAATAAGAGCTAATCCAAGTAATTTTCTCAGATTGTAATCCTATGGATTACAAAATATCGTACATCTTTTGCTATTAGAAAAATGCGTTCAATGTTGATTTATAAACCATAAAGTAATATGTTGTCTTTCCTCAGTAAGAACAAACAAACAAGAGAATCACATTATGGTGGTCTAGTGGTTTTTATAGTATGAGAAGTTGTCTTGTTGGTCCGGATTAGGAATTTGATTTCTCTCTATTGCAAAATTATTAGTCTCACATGTGGTTACACATATATAAATTCATTGTTTACGATCCATTATAATACCCAGAGCGAATTGCACCTTCCCTTTGGGTTTAGTACAAACCATTATATAGATCCGGAATATCCTCAGATTAATCAAAAGAAATAAACAAACAAACAAGAACAAAGAATATACTTTCACATTTAGAAATAAATGAACAAAAACAAAAGGAACAAAGACCAACTAAAATTAAAAATCCACTTCATTTTTAAGCCAACCAAGAAACAAAAATAATTTTGGTAGTGACAATTACGTATAATTTATAATTTCATCTCATTTAACTTTGTAATTATATAAACGTTAATGTTACTAAAATTTATTTTCTTTTATGTTCGCAGGAAAGTCAACTAGACGACTAAGTGGGCAATCGGAGTCCAAATCGAGTTTCGGTTTGAGTTCATTCATATTTTGGGTTAATGAATTTCGGCTCCATTCGGATATTATAAAAGTTCAAATCGGATTCGATTTAGGTTTAGTTATATACCCAACATCCGGTTGAACCCATAATAGTTTCTCTTTCATATATTAACCGGGTCATCTATTCTGAAAATATTAATTTGTACTTTATTAAACTTAATATATTTCTAATATTTTCAATAAATTTGTGTATGTGGTTTTATCAAATTGTATTTTTGTCCTTTAAAATTAATTTGGAAAACTCGTCCGTCAACCATATGAGACTCGTCCTTGAACTATATATGACAACATGAGACATATCATGATTACATGATTTATGACAAACCAAAACCTTGTATGAACAAGAATCATACATAATGAAACGTAATTAAATTAAAATTAACAACTAGCAATTCTATAAACGTAAGAAACACTATTTAAACTTAAAACAACATTTTATAAAATTCAAAAGCAAACTTTTTAATAACTGAAATTCAAATGCAATTATCAAAACATAAAAACATCAATAATAATCAAATATCAAACATATATATTACACTAAGTATTTGAGTTTATTATTCATGTAATAGATAATTACTTTAGTTAGTCAATAATATCCAATGAATTTGGGATACATATTAGGGATTGAGATCGGATTTGATATAAAACTTTTTTGGGGTTGAATTTTTGGGTTTTTTGGATATACATTTAAATTTGGATTTGGTTTGGGTAGAAGAACTCATAATCCAAAATACCATAGAACAAAACAATTTAATATTTATGTGGGATTTGGATTTATTTTTATCAGGTCGAGCTTGGATTAGTTTTATTTTGCCAGCGCTAATAAATGTGAACAATCCTACAATATTCAACTGATAAAAAAAATAATATTATCAAACAAACCATGATCGATCTTTTTTTCATATAACAGCAAACACCAAAACATAGATAGCAAAAACAAAAATCACAAGATTGAAAAAGAAAAATCATTAAAGCACAACAATAACAAAACAAAAAGTCTCAAAGATTGATTTCAACGAGAAAATATTAGACCAGAACCTTGAAACTTCTCTTCAATGGTTCTATCTATTTTCTCTGCCAAGGACTCACTCAAAGTATCTCCCCATCCTCCAACATCTCCTTTTCTGAAGAAAGCTTTAGTCTCCATTCCATTTGGCAACTTCCCTTCTCTGTTAACTTCCAAACTACTTAAGCTCTCAAAACTACACAACTTCACAATCCCACTCACTTCTTCTTCTCCAATGAATCCACATCCCAAGAACTCAGCTATTCTCTTGATCGTATCTCCAGTCTGCTTCTTCAGCTCCTCATAAGTAACAAACAAGACCTTGTTCGGATTTTCGAGGCTCGCATACCAATACTCCAACACATGATCCCAAAAGGGTCCACCTATAAACTTACCTTGACAAAACGCTTCAACCGCCTTTTCAATGGGATAATCAGCGGTTTCATCAGGAGCAAGTTTCTTCCCAAAATGCCATAAGGAGACAAACATGTCCTTAGGGTTCCTACAACAATACACAATCTTACAAGACGAGCTCTTAACCGTCTCTGGCAGGGAGAGAAGCGGTATGTGCGTGTTCATGAGTCTTGGAAAAGACAACTTGGAAAAATCAAAATCTGGAGACTCATAGTAAACTCCTTCCAAGAAGGGCACGAGAAGGTGCGGGTTGGTAACCAGAAGAGGATGATCACCAGAAGAAACTGGAAACTTGTGTCGGTTAAGGAGAGCAAAGACGAGAGCTTTTAACCAAGTGGTACCTGATTTAGGATTGGTGACAAGGATAATGTCGGAATCTGTGGCTTCAAAGTGTTTTTGACACTCCAAGAGTCCTTGTAACAGAGCTTGTGTGTGCCAACGTCCTTGAAACTGATACATTTGGCTCACCAACCAACCTTTCTCGCTTGGAAGAGAGGAGATCAGATCTCTTGTTTCTTGTGTCAGATCTTCATCTCCCAAGTAATCAGGAACAGCTGATGATGATGACGACATTGAGATCAATCTTGAAAAATATTAGAAACTATGAGATGTTTTTGCATTTATGAGTGTGATGCTTGTGTGCTTTTTATAAGAAAAATGTTGTGTTGAATGAGATGTTTGCTCAACAAGTAAATTGCGCAATACTTGGATCCTTTTGGTCCTAATCTTTGATGTAATAATAGTCAACATATCCTGCTTCTTGCAGAGCACGTAGAATAGATATTTAAAGAAGAGAAGAGAAGAGAATCACAACTCTTATAAAAGTCAAAGATAAGCGCCAGAATATTTTAGGCAGATGTCTTTTCTTGTTTGTTGCTTTGTCGGAAAACTTGTGATGGGCCAAAAGCTCATGGACTATGAAAGATCAAATCAAAAACACAAATAAATATACATAGGACTAAAAACAGGTCAGACCAGTTTGGTCCATCATGACAATATCACAATTCACAACACTATCCTAAAGAAAAAAAAGGCTCATTAAATAGAAAAAAAAAGAAGTTAATTAAGCAGATTCTTAGCAAAAGAATTTAAAAGAAGAACCAACTAGTTTCTATTCCAGTAGTCTTATCAAATCTCATCTGCTAGTAAAGGAGTCAAAGTATCACGAGAGGATGATTCCGTTCAAAACAAGAAGAACATTGAAAAGGCAACGCAAAGAATTGCTCCTCCCAGACGATGTTGTAGAGCTGATACTCGAGAAGCTTCCGGTGAAATCTCTGCTGAGATTCAGGACCGTGTCCAAGAAGCTGAAATCTGCAATCGATTCCTGACGTTTCCAGGAAAGATAATAATTGATCCAGATGTCTCGAAGCGGTCCACATGTCCTTTTCGTGTCCCTTAACTGTTATGATGATGATGGTCGTCTCAGCAAGAGAGAAGAGGATCGAAGCTTTGTGTTTGAATCAACAACATCAACTGCTTATACGTTCAGGGTGCCTACTATTGCAATTCTGGACAAGCACAAGTTACTACTCCAAGGTCGTGATTATCCTGATGCCATCGTCACACTTGATCTCCGTACCAACTCTTATGATTTACTTTTCCAACCTACCTATTCCATTGTTTCTGTTTATTATTTCGAATCTTTGTTGTCCCCTTAATTTTATTTGATAGTCTTGTTTTTCCTTTTTTAATCTTCACATTTTTTAAAAAAGAATCTTCTATGCTTTTAGTAGTTCCGTTATGCTTTATGCATATCCTCCATCATTCTAGTGTCAAAAAATCTGGAAATTAGATATTGTATCCTTCACAACTATTCCCATTGTAACATGTGTTCCGTGTGTTCGTAGAAGCTTACCACTCAATTTTGTCACTCTTTTTTATTGTCTTGTTTTCCTTTTATTACCCTTTATAATTTCACATTTTTTTTATATTTTGTGTTTTAGTAGTTCAATATAATTTATGCATGTCCACCATCATTCCAAATTCCAATGTGCTCATGTCCAAAACCTGGAGCATTTAGGTGAGTTACCTTTTATGTAATTCACAACTAAAAATGAATCAACTTTAGAAAGCTCGTTCCTTTAGTAGGCCTACCTCATAAGTCTGTATCTATATGACTCCATTCCAAGATGCATGGTCTAATCTTTTTCAACAGCAAATAAACATAAACCTATGAAGCATGAGCTTTTTATAGGGAAGAGAGGAAACAAAACTTACGATGTTGTTGAGATAATAATTGTATGTAGACAAAGCCTCTTTCACTGAGGATTCAATATTCATCGTCCTAGCTTTCTTAAGCAATTGTTCATCCCCAGTCTCTGCTACTACACAAGTATTCAACGCCTTCGGTTATACTCCTATAAAATTGCGTCTCAAACCATATAATGCTTACGAGAGATGTGTAATATGTTTTATAACCTTAATGAGGCAAAGCAAATATTAGGTGCTGCGGTGTAGTCATTATCACGTTTGCCTTACACGCTAAAGGTCTCAAGTTCGATCATGGGCAGTACCATCATTTTTCAATAGCTATTGTTTTTGTATCATCAATTACTTAAGGGTAGGCGTTCAGATATTCCATTCGGGTTCGGTTCAGCTCTATTCAAGTTTAAAGATTTTATCTCTATTTTGATATTTATAAATTTCGGTTCAGGTTCAGGTAATCCATTTAAACTATTTTTAAAAAATTAATAATTTATACACTTTAAATTTTTTCAAAATCTAAAAATAAAATAAAATAAAATAATACATATAAAATATATTAATGTATGCCAAAATACTTAAACATAATATATAAGTTGGTTTAACTTGAATATTTGGATAGAAAATTAATAGATGTTTCAAGTATTTTTGGTGTTTTGAATATTGTTTAGCTATTTTAGAAATTTACTTATGGACAACTTCAGAATATCTTATATATTTTAGATATTTTAACATATTAAATCTAAAATTAATTAATATATTTAAGTATATAAATATATTTCGAATACATTTGGGTATCCGAAATACTTCGGTTCGGATCGGGATCGGGTTCTCTAAATACAATTTTCTTGAATCCGTTCGGATATTTAACCAATTTTTATTTAGATTTGATTCTACTTTTTGGAACATATTCGGTTTAGTTCTTCGGATTCGTGTTTTTGCCCAGCCTATCGATTACTATGATTGATTTAAAAATTTTATAGTTCAAATTATTTATATTCATATTAATTGTTTTCAAACGATTAGTTAAACATTTGTTCTAAATTTTGATCTACAAAAATACAAATAGATTTTTTTTGTCGCTAAATTATTTTAATTTGTTACTATATATAACTTAATTCATAAATAGTTTTCAACAATATGAGTGATTTATTAAAAAGAAAATTATTAGGACTATTCTCTCAAATAGTCATTTTTAAGTTTTTATCACAAAAATAGCTCTAAAAAAATGACCAAAATAATCCTTTTTATGTTGAAAATTTTTAATATATATATTTTTTTATAATTTGAAACTTTATCCTCAAAACCTCACCCCTTAGCTCTAAACTCTAAGTATAGATTAGTTAACCCTAGAGTAAAATTCATTTTTTATGTTTTAATAAAACTTATTTTGGTTATTTTCTTTATTGAGGCTATTTTTTGTGACAAAAAATTCAAAAGGTTATCTGAAGGAATTTCACAAATTTTATTGACTGGAACGTTTAAATTTGGTTTACTAAACGAATTTACTTGTAGCGCTATAGCTTGTTGCCCAAACAAAAAGAAAAATCACTTTATTAGCTTTTCCAAATGTTGAAAATGTAGAAGAACAATGGTTTTGAAAACAAGCAGCCGAAACTTTATACGCTTCGTCCACTCGCACAAACAAACGCAACTCAGTCCCCAACCGCTTATAAACGCGACTTGCCGCGTTCCATTCTCAAAGCTAGAGATGGTGACACTGATCGTCGCGACCACCTACGACCCAGCGTCGATCAACCCCGCGGCGGCGCTTCTCGCCATGCCGGGATGGACCACCGGACCCACCTTACCGCCGGTAAAGTTACGATCTTTCTTCTCCTCCCCCATTCTTGTCTGAATCCTCTTCTTGTCGGATTCTTGCAGAACATCAAGAGCTTCACCAACCAGCAAACGAGGCTGATTCAGCACGATGTGTCTATAGTGAAGGAAGACGATCTCGATTCACGGTGGGAGGAAGCAACCGGAGAGGTTGTAGATGAAGTCATCTTCCTCAGCCGTCACACCGCCGCCTCGAACCGTCCTGCTCTCACCGTTCACCCCATTGGTATATGCTAAAAAGATCGAAACTTTCTTTGTGGGTTTGTGCTATTTTTCCCTCAATAGTTGGTGGTTGGTTGAAGGAGTGCTTCACTTAAAGGAAGGAGAATCGCCGCCGCACGGAGGAAAGGCCGGGTGGGCGGCGTTGCCGAGCCCTAGGATTGGTCCATGGTTGCGTCTTTTGAAGAAGATGGCTGAAGCTCATAGCTTGGTTCCTGAGTTTGAGGTATTGTTTTGTTGTTTGTTATTTTTATTTTGGAGATTGCTTTGTTTTATGTGTGGGTGTGTGTAGATAACATTGGAAGGTACTCATCATGGACCTATAACTAGTAAGCCAACCATGTTCTTGGAGATTGGTGAGTTTCTTTCTAGTTGAAATTTAGCCATTTCTTGTCTTCAGTTGCTTAGCTTGTGTGTGTTCTTTGTTTATTGTGTATATGTAGGTAGTACAGAGGAATACTGGAAGAGACAAGACGCTGCTCAAGTTATTGCTCTTGTAAGTAAATGAATATTCTTGTTGCTTCGTGGGGAATCAAAGACATTTGTGTTTAAAGTTTGCTTCTAACCATTAATATGCACTGTCCTCTCTAGGAACTTGCTTGTCAATATCTAAAACATTGCTTTCATTTAGTATAAACATTGTGTTTTGTGATTCAGTTAATATGGGAAGGGCTTGGGCTTGGAGGCGGTGAAGCTGTGGGGAGCTGGAACAGGTAGCTTAATCTTTACATCTCAAAAAAGAAAAATGTAGTATCATCTCAAGTAATGAGAATCAATTTGGTGGGCAGTGAAACTGGAAAGAGGAAGGTTCTTTTAGGGATTGGAGGTGGACACTATGCTCCTCGTCACGTGGATGTAGTTTTGTAAGTTGTCAAGAACTCTTTAGTGTAAGTATTTTCTCCGGCTGATTCTTGGTGTGTTGTGTTCATCAGGAAAGATGATATATGGGTAGGCCATTTGCTTTCTGGTTACTCATTGCCGATGGAAGAAGCAAAGCCTGGAGAGAATCACATTGGTGGAACTTGGAGACAGTCGATTCAAGCAGCTTTTGAAGCTACCAAAGCTTCATTCCCAGGGGGCGAGATCTTGGCTCATCTTGATCAAAAGTAATGTCCAAAATCATTCTCCTCTGTATATTTGTGTTCCTCTCGCGTGGATTACGAGTAAATGGTTGTTCTTTTGGGGTTACAGGAGCTTCAAAGGATGGCAAAAGAAGGCGATTACAGAGTTCTTGGCAGAACAGAACATCAATGTCGGGAGGCCAAACGATTTCACATGAACTGTGAGACCCATAAAACATAATTATCTGAGTTTTGGTTTATTGTTTCAGAATCTATCATTTGACGGTTGTAGATTTATTTTCAATTGTTATGATATATTTTCAAATTTACTTTTGTAAGATAACCATTTTAATTGGCTACTGTTGAACTAACTGTTAGTTAATTGGGATCCGATCTTTTTCCAATTCACCAAGAAAATGAATCAGCAAAAATGATTTTCCTGACTTTATCTAATAAATGGTGGCATTAAACGTTGTTTTATTTAATTTCAGTTCGAGATTCTTCTTCTGTCTTTTAAAGTCTAATTGTTTATTGAGATTTCTGTAAAAGAGAGCTGAGAAATTGCAGTCTAGCAGCTGTATAATTGATTGCTATAAATCTTATTACAATCAAATTTTGAAACTTTCTTGCTTATTATTATGACATTGCAGCTTTTATCTAAACGTCTTCTTCTCTACATTAGCAAAAAGTTGGAAAGTGGCCACACGAGTGGTTGATTGCATTTTTTGATGTTTATTATCTGTTCTAGACCTCATGATGTTTTGTTGTTGGCCTTTCACATGTGTGACTAACTATACTTATGTTCTGCATCCATAGAATACTTTACCCTCCAAGCTTGGAGAGAAACAGATAGATAGAACAGATAACTTTAAAAGATTCCATCCTCTATAATGAAGTTCCCTTATACTTATGTCTTCTCTCTGCAATTTCATTATTTGTTCTCTCATTCTTTTCTATGAATCTGCTTGAAAGTTCTTGATATTGTTCATCACTCTTGAACAATAGCAATGTGTATGAGTTGTTCTATGATACAAGAAGCGGCGACGAATGGGATAAAGACAACAATGGAGACCATTCTTGTGGGGACTCTAATGAGACTGGAAAGAAACTCAATAGTCATGATATTGTTGATACAAGGGATCCTATCGAGAAAGTTGATCCGGTGTTTTATATATATGGACAAGAACGTTACAGTTTGTGACTTGCCTGAGATTGTAGTTTGCTACAAGGAGAAAACTTATCATGTGGTGAAGGATATATGTGCTGATGAAGGTGTGTTGGTCCAGGAGAAGTCTGTGACGTGTAACTCAAATTCAAACTCAAACCTGTGTGAGTCAGAGGATTTGGTGAAGTCAAATGCTTTAGAAACAGAGTCCTTTGAAAACAGAAAGGGTAAGCTTGATTGATGATACTGAGCTTTGTAATGATCATAAGGCAAACCGAGATGTTGAAATATCTTCTAGAGATGAAGTGGCTACATCAGAGAATGTCTTGAAGGAATATTTAACTTTGGAAGATGTTCTATTAAGAAAATCTCCACCTCAGGTACAGGAGTAAAGAAGCCTAGTAACCACAGCTCTCGAAACAGAGGAACCAGAAAAAACAGAGGATAAGCTTTCCTTTGTTTCTACAACAATCTCTCAAGAACCAAACAGAACTTTCAACAATCCTGAAAGATCTGAAAATGTTTTAATCTCTGTTACATGGACGAATGTCGCATACAGAAAATTGAATTTTCATTAGTTTTATTGAAAATCTAGGAACTCAGATTGGTTTAATCCCTGCTACCCAATACAGTTATAAAAAAAAAATTATAACTATGTTTTTGTTATTTAACAGTTTGTCTTTTGTACTTGAAATGCCAGTCTTTGAGAATTGTTTGCTTCTTCATTGATGAGTCCGTTGGAGGAAGGTCCGTGATAACTAACCATTTGTGTCAGTCTCTGCCATAGATGATAGAGGAAGAGTCGCCTCAAGGAGCTTACTATTCTGAAAATCACATGTACAAATCACTAAACAAAGAGAAGATCATAACATGAAGTCAATGAAAGTAACTTTAAACCGAAGGAATGAAGTCAAGGCTGAGAGAATAAAACTAAATCACCACAAATGTATTGGGATTGGAACTTTGAGCTCTGCTTATGTTGAATTGGCTAGTACTAAAGGTACAACGTGAATTGGTTAATATGAAAAGAAACTTCAAACCACTATTAGAAAGACATAACTATGGCGACACCTCTTACAAAGTTTTATGGCATTAAACTCAAAACAATAGTGAGCATGCTAAAAATGTGACTTTCTCTATAGGGATCTTTTGGTGTAACACACCAACAAGCTTTATCACAAGGATTCCCTTGCAAACACTTGACAGAATACATTGAAAGAATCAAGATTTGGAAAGGAAACAATACTAATGATCATTAAGAGTCGATTATGATTCTCTCTTTTGTCAAAAAGTTTTGTTCTTTCAATATTAAAACAGAGACTCTCATAGATTCAGATATATGTCAAAATCATATGAATTTCCCCATAGAAACGCACAAGTCATAAGATGAAAAGAAACTTAAAACCAATTAAAAAGATATAACTATGGTGACAGCTCTTAGAAAGTTTTATGTCATTAAACTCTAAAAAAACAAAATTCATCATCATGTCAAAAGAACAAAACAACCATCAATCACAATAGTGATTAAATTCGAAAGCTAAAAAGATCAGAACTAAACAACCATCAATCACATCCCTAATCAACAGTCAGTCTTGAAACTCATGTGGATCGATACCCACATACATTCATGAAGCCAAATCATCCCTGCAAAAAAATGTTTTGTTATCACAACAAGTTAAAAGAAACGAGAGAGATAGACATGTGATTTAAATAGATTTTCCCTAAAAAGTTTAAACACGTTTTTTCTAGCCTAAACACAATGGAGTTGAATGCTTTCTTGACTGCTTAATACTCACCCCACATTTCAGTCAGTGTATATGATTGACGTCACAGATAATATATATAATCATTATATGATCAATGCTTCAATAATTGACCATGGTCCAAGAATGATTATATATATCGAAAGAAAGAAAGAGAGAGATACCTCAAAAGCATAGATGATTAACATGTTTTTTGACATCACCCACATAGTTTCCAACTGTTGAAAGCTTAACCATAATTGAATTACTAAACAATTTCTTTTGTTAAGTTTTCAAAAACAAAATCAAAATTTAATTTAATTTTTCCACCATACTCATACCCTCTTTGTATTGTTGCATTCACGAAATGCTACTTTTGGAAGCACTTTCTATGTTCTATTCTTTTTATAAGGAAACAAATCTAATGATAAAGAATGATTGTGTAGCATTAGTACAAAATAATTTTACAATTTTGAGTACATTTTAACTGGTCCATAGCATAAGCTTGAAAAATTGAAGTTTCAACCAAGAATTTCTTTGAAATTTAGTGAAGACAAGTATTTTTTGAATAACCAATTTTCAATCTTAAAAACCTCCTCATGAACTTGTTGACATCTATTTTCTGATCATATGCATGCGAATAATTAAATACACACATATTGGAATTCTGGACAAGCAAAATTTGTTGCAATAAGGTCATGATTACATTGGCACCATCTTCATACTTGATCTCCTTACCAACTTGATTTACTATTCAAGCCTTCATATTCCGTTATTTATTATTATTATTTCCAAACTTTTTTTTCCGTTTATTTTTTTTGCCTTGTTTTCCTTTTTATTACTCCAATATCTTGAGCTTTAGTTAAATTAGATATTGTATCCTTCACAATGAACTATCACATTGTAACATGTGTTCGTAGAAACTTACCAATTACCACTCAATTTTGTTACTCCTTTTATTTCCATTATGATGTTGTAAATTACTAGTCTCTTAGATTTCATCAGATTAATTATCTATAATTCCCGAAGCAGACATTAACAAAATATCATTCAAACATTTTCTAAACAAAAAAAGTAACCATACATATTACAAGAGACATTTATAAGCAGAAATTATTATTTCTGAACTTTGTTTTCCGCTTAATTTTTTTGTCTTGTTTTCCTTCTATTACTCCTTTGTAATTTCACATTTTTTAAAATATTTCATGCTTTAGTAGTTCAATTATGATTTATGCATATCCACCATCAGTCCAATGTGCTCATGTCCAAAACCTGGAGCTTTTAGGTGAGTTAACTTTTGTATCCTTCACAGCCAAAAATGAATCACCTTCTAGAAGATCGTTCCTTAGTAGGACTACCTCATAAGTCTCTACCTATATGACTCATCTCAAGAAGCAAGGTTCAATCTTTTTCAACAGCAAACAAACATAAACCTACAAAGCATCATGGTTTTCCAAGGGAAGAGAGGAAACAAAACTCACGATGTTGTTGAGATAATCATCGTATGTACGTAGACAAAGCGTCTCTCACTGGGGATTCAAATGCTAATCGTCCTAGCTTTCTTAACCAATTGTTCAGCCCCAGTCTACGCAACTACACAAGTATCCAACACCCTCGTTAAGATTGTACACGTGTAAAATTGTTTCTCAAATCATATAATGCTTATGATAGATGTGTAATATTGTTGTATATCCATAATGAGACAAAGCAAACATTTGGTACTGTGGGTGTAGTGGTTATCACGTTTCCCTTACACGCAAAAGGTCTCCACTGGAAGGCACACATCATGGACCGGTAACTAGTAAGCCAACCATGTTCTTGGAGATTGGCGAGTTTCTTTTTAAATGAAAGCTCTCTGCTTTCTCGAAATAGCCATTTCTTGTCTTCAATTGCTTATTGTGTATATGTAGGTAGTACAGAGGAATATTGGAAGAGACAAGACAGCTTCTCAAGTCATAGCTCTTGTAATTGAAAGCATTTTATTTAGGCCTGGGATTTTTATCCATAACCGAATACCCAAACCGGAACCGACCCGAAATGGACCGGTTCGGTTCGGTTTCGGTCCTAGACAATTTATCCGATGGATATTAGTGTTAATTATCCATGGGTATCGGTTCGGTTTCGGGTGGTTTCGGTTTTTACCCGAAACCGAACGGGTACCCGTTTAACCCGAATTCTATGTTTAAAAAACATAGATTTGTATCTTCTGAGGGTTGAACCCAGGTTGGATAGGCAAAGCAACAACTGTTATACCACTAGACTAGTTCAACTTTGTTGTATTTAATACATGTTACTAATATATATACAATTTCTATTTACTTTTTCTTAAAAAAATAAAATAAATAAATAAAAAACTGGTATATAATTATTTTATTTTGCAAATATTTATATAATTCACATAAGAAACGGGTATCCGGAACCGACCCGAAACCGGTAGTACCCGATCCGAAATCCAAACCGAAATTTACTAAGTACTCATTGGGTATAGAATTCATTTATCCGAAAAACCCGGACCCGATCGGTTCCTATCCGAACCCGAACCGAATATCCGAAATCCCAGCCCTAATTTTATTAATTTAAATATGGGAGGTAGAACAAGGTCATTCAGTATAAACATTGTGTTTTGTGATTCAGCTAATATGGGAAGGACTTGGGCTTGGAGGCGTTGATGCTGTGGGGAACTGGAACAGGTACATCAATGGTAGCTTAATCATTACTCAACATAAAGTAAAAAATTAGTAGTATCGATATGCACCAACGTGGATTGTTTTTGGTGGCAGTGAAACTAGAAAGAGGAAGGTTCTTTTAGGGATTGGAGGTGGACACATGGATGTAGTTTTGTAAGTTGTCAAGAATTCTTGAGTATGTTCAATTGGTACAACTAATTAAGTTTATGAATTACGATAAGATGTGTCTAAGCCTCATAAATGCCCTGAAGAGAAGTGGGAAGATGCAGAGAAAAATAGCAATGTGTGTGAGGTAAACCAAGATGTTGAAGTATCTTCAAGACACGAAGTGGCTACATTAGAGAATGTCTTGAAGAAATTTGTAACTTAACAACAGCAACAATAGCGATAGAGGTGAAGAACAATCTCCACATTTCATCAATCTATACAATCAAGCAAAGTTTCAATTTTTCAATCTAAAAGTTTATAACTTGCTGATGTGTGTGATACTGCAGGAGAAGGGGAAAAGAAGCTTAGACACCACAGCTCTCAAAACAGAGCTTGAAGAAACAGAGGATCCAGAAAAAGCAGAGAAGAAGTTTTCCTCTGTTTCTACAAAAACCTCTCAAGGCCTATTTAGAGAGACGAGTTTCTCAGCAGCAGAGCCAGTTTCAGGTCATATAACATACTCAGGACCAATTGTATTCTCTGGAAGCCTATCAGTTCGTTCTGATGCAAGCACAACGAGTGGAAGATCATTTGCTTTTCCAGTGTATTGTTTTTGGCTCATCTTAGCACTTTGTGAAACACAGAAAGAGAGACATATCTGAATTTTTTGTTATTTTATTTGCAGATTGCAGTCAGAATGGAACAGTAGTAGTCCTGTAAGAATGGCGAAAGCGAACAAGAAAAGACAAAAAGGATGGGGAGACATTCTTATGTGTTGTAGATTCTCTTGATCAAAAAAAGCTTTTCACTTTGAAGCACAGAGGAAGAAAGGTTATAAAATTTTATACTATTATTTTTTTTTTAATGGTGATTTATAGTGCAGTGGTGTGTGTAATTGGCACTTTGGTAGTATTATTTGGGTTAACAGTTAGGAATTTTTCATTCAAATGTATCATGTATGTACTAATGTACATGCTTTTGGTATAGCTTTGGTGATTATTAAAAAAGGTTATATTACAGTCAGTTTTGAAGTTTATCATTTTTTTGGTGGCCTTTGTCAAGCGTATCACCGACTTTGGTCAATCTATTTTCCATGCTACCAAGGTAAGTGTCTCGATTCTATTTGTGTTACAAAAAAAAGGTAAGTGTCTCGATTCTCAGCGATTCCAAATTTCCAAGACCGTTGTCTCGCTCTATTGTTGCTATTCCGTTGACCAAAATGATGATATATACCAATTTGCATTCATGTTTTGAAAATATAATTAAGTTATCTTCAGTTTAGATATGAAAATGATAGAATGATACTTTAGCCTTTTTTTTTGCTTTGAAAATATTGATTTTAGGCTTTATCCAATGTTTTTGTTTTAAAATTAAAAAAAAAACTAAAATGTAAAATGAGTAGTAAAACATTTATCTAAATACAAAATCAAAACAAAAAGTATATAAAAGATATTTACTATTTTTAATATTTATTGAAAGTTCAAAAACAGTCTTTTACATATGGAGGAAATATATTTTCTAGTCTTTATCTTGTTTTAACATTTTGTGCTTGGAAATGATTTGTTATAGATAACTGTTAGAAATATTATTAATCCTCAACAAACAAATCTGAACGTATCATGATTAGTTAGCGAAATTTTAATCAACACAATCGTCTTGACAGAGTAGCCATTACGGTATTCTTGGGATTTGCTTGAATTTGAGTTATTGGTTATTTCACAGAATTTGAATTAGTAGTCTTTTTTCTCGTTGGTCAGATTATTGAATATGTTATGATAGCACGAGGTTGATGATTATGATTAGAAATGTCACGATGGAAAAATGCATATCTAATCATGATATAGATTGACATTAATATTATAAAATACAAGCTTAACTTTATAGGTATACTGGTCATGCTAGCTAGCTCATTGTTAATCCCAAAAATCCAAAACACAAATTAACAAAGTTTAACAGGTTTTACGCGATCTGTTCTAGTGATGACATATTTTAGTCCTATAAAAAAAACCAGAGCTAATCTGATATTGATTTGTTAATTTTTCAAATTATAAAAGACATCCGGTACGGACAAGGCAAATTGGTTTACATTGTATTTATTGATAGTGATTAGTGTTTTGAGTTGGAACGCTTTCAAACGTGATATTAAGATGAATGATGCTACCAAAAGTGTTTGTAACAAACTAGAAAGTGATGATCTCATCTTCACCCCATTTGGATCGAGCTTTTAAGTAAGTAACTTTGGCGTGAATGTGTGAGAAAGAGCAAAGGGATTAGGCAAAAATGATGAGATACTCTCAACAACTTTGTTTATACCTACTCTCAAAGTTTAAACCATATTATGATTTACATATTTTAACTTTTGAAGCATTAACTAATTGTATAAACACTTGTTTTCAAAACGTCTTATTTTGTCTTTATCAATCCAGAGCCCCATATTTGATTAGCAGAATATTAATGAGTATGTTATTGCTGTTGATAAAAAAAACATTTTTTCAAACAACATATATACACTGTGTTACATTGATTTAATATTGTTAAGTTTCATAATCTAACGATTCAAAGCAATTGGCGATGACCACTTAAATATCCTAAAAAAAATGATTGCGATGGTTATCTAGCATTTTAATAGGATGTGCTCGTGGTCTGAGCGTCGACATATTAGAATACATGAAGATAATTTATTTTAAATGAATAATGAAGGGTTCTAAGCGATAATTCACTATTGCTTTTTATGCACACACACACATATATATATATTGCAATATGAGACACTTTAAATGTGAATGGAAAATGTTAGATAATTAGATATGGGATATAACGAGAGAAGAAAGACAAAAAAGAACAGAAAGGCAAAGACTCGACAAACTGGGTTCGATGAAGTGTAAGGCCAAACTTGTGTTTGTCCCGAGACAGACAACCCCGAGAACGAGCCTCAGTGGCGTGAACGCCTTTTTAAATCTTGAAATAATAAACTAATACAGTATGCTTTTTAATATAGTTTCTTAAACTTGTTTTGGAACTCTCGCTTGTGTTTCGTGAACTTTTGTTTCGTGAACTTTCTTTCTCACATACTTATATATAAATATGTGTGTGTAAGTTCCTTTTGGTTGATATAAAGAGCAGAAGAAGAAAAAGAAAGATATCACCCGAAGAAAAAGTTCTCGTAGAAATCACTTGAAGACAATGAGGCTAATTAGAGTCACCTTCTTGCTTTGTGCATTGACCTTTTTATTCCTTATAACTTCAACTTCAGCAGCTGTAACCGAAAAGATTATGAGAAAAATGGCGCCACGGAAACTCATGATCATCTCTAGTGAACATGATAATGTAAGAGATTGGTGAATGTGTTTATCTCCTAAATCTTTCAGATTGAGTTGTATGGAAAGTTTGGAAATCTCATAATATCCTTTATTTCATTTGCAAAATAACAGGTGATGACATCAGGTGCTCATGAAGGTTCAAGTGAGCAACTTCCAGTCACTTCTTCTGGTAAGTCAATCATTAGGAAATGATAACTATTTTACATAATAAATTAGTCATCAGACATTTCTTTTCATAAAAAGAAATGATTAATAAGTAGCAAAACTCATAAACACAGTTCTATAGTCAACATGTAAATCTTTGACCATGTCAGTAGAAATGTTTAAGTTATAATATTTTTGCATCTTTCTTCAGAGTTTTGTATTTAGTTGCAGAGAATCATAGACAAACAATTAAATCATTTGCAGGAGCATCTAACTAAGTTAATTATAAAAGAAAACCGCAAAAATCGTCATCTCTTTGTAATTTCAAAACTAAGAATTTGTAATAAATCTTGTATATTTTATTCTCAGGCAATTCTAAGAATGAAGATAAGAGATTAGGTGAAAAGAAGAGGAGAATGCTCTAGCGAAGTATCTATCGATGGATTATCCAAGGTTTAGAAGAGACGACCAGTTCACAACAATATGCCTCGAAGTCCATGAAAAATGCAATTTTTATTTCAAAGAAGAATTATTTTAGCTATATATTAGTCAATTAATTAATTGAGTAACAAGTTTTGGCTATACTTGTAATTAACGGATATGTTCGTGTTTTTTTTATACTATATAGTTTAAATTGCTGAAAATGGCCGACAAACATTGAGCAAAACCCTAAAACTCTGGTTTTGGGTTTGAGCTAATTTGCTCTTCGTTTCATGCACTGTAACATGGTGACTAATTTGGTTGTAATTTCATTCTAGATTAATACATTATTGTTGAATGTTCGCGATTAATATAAATGATAAAAAGAATAAAGTACAAAAAAAAAAGTTGTTAACCATGTATAAAAATGAATAGAAGTTTGGTGTGTTTTTGTTTTCTCT